>NW_028142712.1:0-36030 GCF_055691185.1 Crinia signifera
TGATAAGTGATAGGGGATAGGTGATAGAGGATAGGTGATAGAGGATAGGTGATAGGGGATCTTGGATAGGTGATAGGGGATAGGTGATAGAGGATAGGTGATAGATGAATTAGGGGATAGGTGATAGGGGATAGGTGATAGGGGATAGTGATAGGGGATAGGTGATAGGGGATAGGTGATAGGGATGATAGAGGATAGGGGATAGGTGATAGGGGATAGGTGATAGGGGAAAGGTGATAGAGGATAGGGGATAGGGGATAGGTGATAGAGGATAGGTGATAGGTGATAGAGGATAGGTGATAGGGGATAGGGGATAGAGGATAGGTGATAGAGGATAGGTGATAGATGATAGGGGATAGGTGATAGATGATAGGGGATAGGTGATAGGGGATAGGTGATAGGGGATAGGTGATAGATGATAGGGGATAGGTGATAGGAGATAGGGGATAGGTGATAGAGGATAGGTGATAGATGATAGAGGATAGTGGATAGGTGATAGGGGATAGGAGATAGGGGATAGGTGATAGGGGATAGGTGATAGGGGATAGGTGATAGAGGATAGGTGATAGGGGATAGGTGATAGGGGATAGGTGATAGGGGATGGTGATAGGGGATAGGTGATAGGGGATAGGTGATAGAGGATAGGTGATAGGGGATAGGTGATAGTGGTAGGTGATAGGGGATAGGTGATAGGGGATAGGTGATAGGGGGATAGGGGATAGGTGATAGGGGATAGGTGATAGGGATAGGTGATAGATGATAGAGGATAGGTGATAGGGAAAGGTGATAGAGGATAGGTGATAGGGGATAGGTGATAGGGGATAGGTGATAGATGATAGAGGATAGGGGGATAGGTGATAGGGGATAGGTGATAGATGATAGGTGATAGGGGATAGGTGATAGGGGAAAGGTGATAGAGGATAGGTGATAGGGGATAGGTGATAGGGGATAGGGGATAGGTGATAGAGGATAGGGGATAGGTGATAGAGGGTGATGAGGAGATGATAAGGAGGGGATAGGTGATAGATGATAGGGGATAGGTGATAGATGATAGGTGATAGGGGATAGGTGATAGAGGATAGAGGATAGGTGATAGAGGATAGGGGATAGATGATAGGTGATAGGGGATAGGTGATAGAGGATAGGTGATAGGGGATAGATGATAGGTGATAGGGGATAGGTGATAGAGGATAGGTGATAGGGGATAGGTGATAGAGGATAGGGGATAGAGGATAGGGGATAGAGGATAGGGGATAGGTGATAGATGATAGGGGGTAGGTGATAGAGGATAGGTGATAGGGGATAGGTGATAGGGGATAGGTGATAGATGATAGGGGATAGGTGATAGATGATAGGGGATAGGTGATAGATGATAGAGGATAGATGATAGGGGATAGGTGATAGAAGATAGGGGATAGGTGATAGAGGATAGGTGATAGGTGATAGAGGATAGGTGATAGAGGATAGGGGATAGGTGATAGAGGATAGGGGATAGGTGATAGAGGATAGGTGATAGATGATAGAGGATAGGGGATAGGTGATAGGGGATAGGTGATAGAGGATAGGGGATAGGTGATAGATGATAGGGGATAGATGATAGGTGATAGAGGATAGGTGATATAGGATAGGGGATAGGTGATAAAGGATAGGGGATAAGTGATAGGGGATAGGTGATAGAGGATAGGTGATAGAGGATAGGTGATAGGGGATAGGGGATAGGTGATAGAGGATAGGTGATAGATGATAGGGGATAGGTGATAGGGGGATAGGTGATAGGGGATAGGTGATAGGGGATAGGTGATAGGGGATAGGTGATAGATGATAGAGGATAGGTGATAGGGGATAGGTGATAGGGGAAAGGTGATAGAGGATAGGGGATAGGTGATAGGGGATAGGTGATAGGGGATAGGTGATAGATGATAGGTGATAGGGGATAGAGGATAGGGGATAGGTGATAGAGGATAGGTGATAGGGGATAGAGGATAGGTGATAGAGGATAGGTGATAGATGATAGGGGATAGGTGATAGATGATAGGGGATAGGGGATAGGTGATAGAGGATAGGTGATAGAGGATAGGTGATAGATGATAGGTGATAGGGGATAGGTGATAGGTGGATAGATGATAGGGGATAGGTGATAGAGGATAGGTGATAGATTATAGGGGATAGGTGATAGAGGATAGGGGATAGAGGATAGGGGATAGGTGATAGGGGATAGAGGATAGGGGATAGAGGATAGGGGATAGGTGATAGATGATAGGGGGTAGGTGATAGAGGATAGGTGATAGGGGATAGGTGATAGGTGATAGAGGATAGAGGATAGGTGATAGGGGATAGGTGATAGATGATAGGGGATAGGTGATAGATGATAGGGGATAGGTGATAGAGGATAGGTGATAGAGGATAGGGGATAGGTGATAGAGGATAGGGGATAGGTGATAGATGATAGGGGATAGGAGATAGGTGATAGAGGATAGGTGATAGATGATAGAGGATAGGGGATAGGTGATAGGGGATAGGTGATAGGGGATATGTGATAGAGGATAGGGGATAGGTGATAGGGGATAGATGATAGGGGATAGGTGATAGGGGATAGGTGATAGAGGATTAGAGGATAGGTGATAGGGGATAGGTGATAGGGGATAAGTGATAGAGGATAGGTGATAGATGATAGGTGATAGAGGATAGGGGATAGGGGATAGGGGATAGAGGATAGGGGATAGGTGATAGATGATAGAGGATAGGTGATAGATGATAGGGGATAGGTGATAGATGATAGGGGATAGATGATATTGGATAGGTGATAGGTGATAGATGATAGGGGATAGGTGATAGGGGATAGGGGATAGAGGATAGGGGATAGGGGATAGGTGATAGATGATAGAGGATAGGTGATAGATGATAGGGGATAGGTGATAGATGATAGGGGATAGGTGATAGAGGATAGATGATAGGGGATAGGTGATAGATGATAGGGGATAGGTGATAGAGGATAGGTGATAGGGGATAGGTGATAGGGGATAGGTGATAGGGGATAGATGATAGGGGATAGGTGATAGGGGATAGGTGATAGGGGATAGGTGATAGGGGATAGGTGATAGGGGATAGGTGATAGATGATAGGGGATAGATGATAGGGGATAGGTGATAGGGGAAAGGTGATAGAGGATAGGGGATAGGTGATAAAGGATAGGTGATTGGGGATAGGGGATAGGTGATAGGGGATAGGTGATAGAGGATAGGGATAGAGGATATTTAATAGGGGATAGGTGATAGAGTATAGGGGATAGAGGATATTTAATAGGGGATCAGGTGATAGAGGATAGGGGATAGAGGATAGGGGATAGGTGATAGGTGATAGAGGATAGGTGATAGAGGATAGGTGATAGAGGATAGGGGATAGGTGATAGAGGATAGGTGATAGAGGATAGGGGATAGGTGATAGAGGATAGGTGATAGAGCAGGGGTGGCCAACCCATCTGAGCTGAAGAGCCCCCAAAAAAATTCTGTTAAGTCAAAGAGCCGCAACAATAAAAAAATGGGCGTGACCTAGCTCCCGGAAGACCACGCCCCATTTTTAAATTGGGCGTGGCTTGGCCTTAAAATAACATTTGAAGGAGCATGACTTTGGCCCTTATTCAGATATGATCGCAGTACAAATTTGTTCTCAAAATGTGCAACACCATGTGCACTGCAGGAGTGGCAAATGTAACATGTGCAAGGAGAGTTAGATTTGGTTGAGTTATTTTGTTTCTGTGCATGGAAAATATTGGCGGTTTTATTTTTACACTGCAAATAAGATTTCAGTTTCAGCACACCCCCACCCAAATCTAACTCTCTCTGCACATTACATCTGCCCCACCTGCAGTGTACATGGTTTTTCCCATTTTGAAAACAAATTTGTGCTGCACTCAGATCTGAATAAGGGCCTTTGTGTAAACAAGCAGACAAGCACATGAAAAGACAACCGCATGGAAAGAGTACATAAAATGTGTATTTTTTTAAAAACATTTTTTATTAACTTTCAACTTTGGAACAATAATCGATTTTCCTCCTGGGTCTGTGAGACAGATTTGTGTTAAATCCTCTTTAGCAGGAGCTAAAAAGGTGGCACAATTAGCAGGAGAAATCTTTACATACATGAGCAACAGGTTCAGAAGATCAGCCATGTCAACGTTGGTAGATTGTAGAATAGTCCAGCAGTAGGGTGGTGGCCAGAACACCGCCAGTGAAATATCAACCACCAGATTTTTTTTTTTTTAATTGTGTAGTTTTTTATTGCATAAAAAGTGTACATCAAGCACAAGCATACAGTTATAACAGAGGTACATTAATATCTGTTAGGAGCAATGATAATAAAGCATCTCATTCTCATTAAACATTTCTTGTGTATTTCTTGTATAGTCCATCCGAAAGATTGAATGCTTAAATAATATAGTTGTACACTTCGTGCTTTGCATATGAAATCCAAATTATTTATTTTTTCAACTTTATATCTAAATAGCTAAACTGCTTTAAGAGCTTACTTTCTCCTTTAAGGAGGAGAGACAGATAGAAGGAAAATAAAGTATTAGAGGAGAGAAGAGGAAGGAAGAGGAAAAAAAAAATATATAAAAAGGGAAGAGAGGGAAAAAGTAAAATAGAAAGAGAACAATTGAAAATCCTAGGATAGTATCATGCATATGGCAGTTGTACATTGTCATGATTAAAAGATGTGCATAGTCGAGGGTGAATGGAGGTGCTGAGTCATCTTTATACTTGACACACTAATAGCCAGCTTTATTAGTTAATTCAGCCGTTATTAAGATTGTGTTGAACGTCAATAGCTGTGGCAAATCTAGAGGACGTCCATCTGCTCCACTTATTCAGGTATGAGGCGGGAGAGCCCCTAACTCTGTAGGTGAATCTCTCATGCCCGGAGACCTCATTCACCAAGGCTCTCCAATTATAGATATTTGGACACGTAACATCGAACCACTTCCTGGCGATAAGGACCTTAGCCAGAGTTGTTAGACAGAGTACATATTTATATATTGCGGGCGATAAATTTTCTTCAAGGTCAAGGGCGAACATGCAGTATTTGGGATCAAAGGCTGGGATTGAGGGTTCAGTGATACCTATATCTGTCCAAACCGCTTCCCAGAATGCATAGATCTGTGGGCAGGACCAGAGCATGTGCCAGAAGTCAGCCGCAGGTGAGGTACATCTAGGGCACATGTCATCTGATCTAAGTCCAAACTGTCACACTCTATTTGTCCGATAAGGTAGCTGTATATAGCAGACACCTGGCCCTTTGTAGACAAGTTGTTAAGAAGGGTTTTAATTGGGGAGGTGGGGGGAGGGAGATTACTAAACTGGGCCTGAGCGGCATGTCTCAGCTGTAGGTATCGGAAGAAAAGCCTGTTTGACAGCTGGAATTCTTCAGACAGCTGTTGGAATGTTTTAATAGTTCCCTCCAGAAACAGCTGGGAAACAGATTTTAGACCCACCCCCATCCAAAAACCCTCAGACGAGAGTCTCCTAAATTCAGGGTAAGTTCTGTTATACCACAGAGGGGTCTCCACCTCCACACCACCCCAGCCGCACATCTTATGTGCTTGTCGCCACACCATTAGCGCCTGTCGAAAAAGAGGAGAAGTAGTAGGAGTGAAAGGACAGGAGAGAAGGAATTGAATTAGAGAAAGGCGGGACCCCACACACTCGGCATAGGCGCACTCAAAGGTAGACCCACATCGTCCCAGGATCCAGTCTGAGAGGTGCGCTAGTTGGGCTGCTATATAATATGCTTGGATATTTGGAAGACCCAGGCCTCCATCCACTCTTGATTTAGTTAGTGTTCTGAATGCAATTCTAGGTGGTCTATTCCCCCAAATAAAAGATGAGATTAGGCTATTTATACTCATAAAGGTATGCTTGGGTATATAAACCGGGGAATGTTGCAGCAAATATAGATACTTGGGGAGTATTGTCATTTTGGGTGAGATTGACTCGTCCCATAACTATGAGGGGGAGTTTCCTCCATTGGTGAATACGCCCCTTAACTTCAGTAGTGACCGGGTCGATATTAAGCGATCTGAAGTCAGTCACCCTAGGGGTGACCCAGACCCCCAGATATTTGAATTTTAGGACCCACTGGAGGGGGGAGGAGGAAATCAGTTCATTTGGAATTATGCCTGAAATAGGAAGGATGCTAGATTTCCCCCAGTTTATCAGGAGGCCCGAGAACGCCCCAAATGTCTCTACAATTTCCAACATAGCCTGGAGGGAGGTTTCAGCGTCATTAAGAAAAAGGAGAGTATCGTCTGCATATAAGGCGACCACATCAGTCTGTCCCCCCAGGGGGATACCTTTAATCAGTGGGGATGTACGGAGCAAGATAGCCAATGGTTCTATAGCTAAGAGGGTGGGGGATAGAGGGCATCCCTGTCTAGTCCCTCTGTGAAGTGTAAATGCCGATGTCACAAACCCATTGACCAACATACGGGCCTTCGGGGAGGAATAGAGGAGACGGACCCAATTAATAAAAACAGGACCAAAAGCGAAACGCTGCAGGACCTCCCATAGGTAACCCCATTCAACGGAGTCGAAGGCTTTGGCCGCATCAAGTGACACTACCACCGCCCCCTCCCCGCAGTTCGTACCCCCCTGCAAATGACAAAAGAGCCGCCTAAGATTTCGGGTTGTGGACCGCCCTGGCATAAAGCCCGATTGGTCTTCGTGTATCACCGTGGTGATCACTGCGTTGAGTCTAATTGCTAGAATTTTTGCTAGTATCTTCACGTCTGTTTGGAGGAGTGAGATAGGGCGATAGGAATCTGGGAGGGTAGGGTCTTTTCCAGGTTTTGGGATCACCACTATTATTGCCTCTGACATAGATGGGGGGAGACCGCCACACCGTGTAAGATCGTTATATAACTGGAGGAGATAAGGGATGAAGTATTCCTTGTGTTTTTTGTACACCTCTATCGGGATGCCATCGCTACCGGGGGATTTTTTGTTTGGGAAAGAGGCAATAGCTGCCTCAACCTCCGAGGCTGTAATATCCGCTTCTGAGAGGTCAATAGAGTTCTGGGAGAGGGTGGGGATTGGGATCTGTGAGAGGTATTGGGTTAGTTGGATCGGGGTGTATGTCGCCCGAGACAAGTACAGCGAGGAATAGAATGACAAGAAGGTCTGAGCGATGTCAGGGGTGGTGAAGTATTCCATACCCCGAGGGTCGCAGATTTTTTGAACAGAGTTCATTGTCCTGTCATCTCGGGCTAGATATGCCAAGTAGGTGCCACTTACATCCGACTGGGAGTATCTAGCATGCGAGGAGAAGAGGAGGCTACGCTTGGACTTATCTAGTAGATAGTCAGTCCAAGCCTTACGTGCCCCATCCCACCTTTCCCTATCCCCAAGTAATCCTGACTCTAAATATGTGGCCTCACTCTGGGAGCATATTTTCTCCAGCTTCACTTCCTCCGCCCTACTAGCTTTTTTAATGGCTGCTATATTTTTTATAAGGGATCCCCGCATAACGGCTTTAAACGTGTCGTGTCGTATACCAGAGTCTGTACAGGAGACATTATTCTCCTGGAAATCTCTCCACTCCCCAACCAATCTCTCATCATCCACCATGAGGGTAAGCCAGAAGGGATTCAGTCTCCAAGTAGCAGCACCCTTTGGTGGCATAAGATCAAGAGTAATCACTATAGGAGAGTGGTCTGATATCCCTCTTTGTAGGTATTCAATTGCCATCGTTTTATGTATAAGGTCTGGAGAGACAAGTGCCAGGTCTATTCTGGAGAATGCCTGATGTCCCGCTGAGTAGCAGGAGAATTGTGTTTGCTTTGGGTGTCTATATCTCCAAGCATCGACCAGATTGAGTTTTGCAAACGGGGTAGGGGAAGGGGCAGAGGGGAGTGCAGGGCGCTCCGAGCCTGATAGTTTGTCCAAGTGTTTATCTAAAATATTATTGAAGTCCCCTATACAGACAATTGGAGCTGATGGGAAAGAGGCCAAAAACGTTACCGCCTTCCTGAGCACCTCATTACTATAGGGGGGGGGGGATATATACAGCAAGTATGTTCATAAGGGTATGGTTTATGTGTGCCCTAAGGAAAATATATCTACCATATTGGTCTATTTGGTGGTGAGTGAGGTGAAAATTAATGGTTTTCTTGACCAAAATAGATACGCCTCTAGCATTGGGCGAAAAAGTGGAGTGGAACATGTGGCCCACCCAGGGTTTTTTAAGGGACATGGATCTAGTTCCTACCAAGTGGGTTTCCGATAGGCACACTATGTCTGCCCCGTGTTTTTTAATCTCTGAGAGGACCAGGGAACGCTTGATGCGGTCATTAAGTCCACGGACGTTCCAGCCGAGTATGCGGAGCCCCGCTAAAGGTTGAGACTGAGACATTTGTAGTGTAGAGCAGATGTAATAAAAGGATGAAGAAAGACATAGATGTTAGCTAGAAAAGAAGATGAGTTTTTTCGGGCCATAAGGATATGGAAGAGGGAATACACCCATAGTCTAAGTCCCTTTGCTTTAAATGTCGTTAATGCTAGTGTATCTTTTGTGAGAATCGTCAACACCCGACGTCTATACCTGCACATATATTCATTTTTGCAAGCACATCTTAGTAGAATTGTATAGATTGCCATTTTACATTTTAAAATAAATAATGGGGAAAAGAAAAAGGGAAGGAGAAAGAGTACAGGGAGAAAAAACAACCCCAACATCCCAGCCCACCCGGTATACCTATCGAACATTAGATATACTTTGGATCCCTAGTAACCTAAACAGATAACCTAACTAACAGATAACTATAAAAAGAGAGAAGACGAGAGAAGAAAAAAAACCCTCGGGGTATAGAGACCAGCGGTCACCTATCTGTTAACTATTTCCTAGCATTAAGCTCCATTTGGGAACACATTTCCTGTATGAGGATTAGATTTAGAAAAAAAAAAAAAAAGATTAGATAGCCTGAGTTGCTTGCATAAAACACAATTAAGCATTGATATGACAGAAGTCCACCTCTTAGAGAAAACAGAACATTTATGCTCACATGTGGAAGGTCAGTCAGAGCGTTATGGCCTACGATCAAGCCAGTGTTCAGCCTCTTGTGGAGTGTTAAAGAAGTGAGAGTCTCCATCCAATACTACCCGCAGACGCGCCGGGAAGAGCATGGAGTATTGGATCTGGCGGTCTCGGAGTTTTCTCTTGACCTGGAGAAACTGGGCTCTTGTCTTCTGGATGTCCGCGGCGAAATCTGGATACGCTGCCACAACTTGGTTGTCAAACTTTAGGGGACCCTGTACACGGGCAAGACGGAGGACGGCATCTCTGTCCCTGTAGTGCAAGAAGCGGGCGATGAATGTACGTGGGGGTGCACCCGGAGGTGGGGCCCTAGCAGGAAGACGATGGGCCCTTTCAACCGCGAAGTGTTGACTAAAGTCTCCATCTGGAAACAGGTCCCGGAGCCACCTCTCGAGGAACTTCTCAGGGGCAGAACCCTCCGCTCTCTCGGGGAGGCCCACAAAGCGTACATTGTTGCGACGCAGCCGCCCCTCCATATCCGAGAGCTTAGACTTGACAGCTGACATCTGTGTGGTTAAGTCAGCGACCGCAGTCTTAAGGGGGTTGGTTGTATCTTCCAGGTCAGATATGTGATGTTTCGCTTCTCCCACTCTCTCTCTTATTTTTTGCATATCATGACGAATGAGGGAAATGTCTGACTGCACCTGGCCAATCTTATCGGTGACTCTCTGTTCAGACGCCGATATGGCCAGTATCTGTTGCGTGGATTGGGCAGGATTCTCAGGAGGCGGTGGTTCATCTTCTGCCTGTGAAGGTGGAGGGGGGTTAGGGGTCTGGGGGGGCTGAGCTGAGGATGAGGCTTGGGAAGGGCGGGCATATTTTTCCAGTTTAGCCGCAGCTGTTGCAGCAGTAGATTTCCCCATTGCTGCTGGGATGTCTGGAGCATGGAATGTAATTTCTTAGAAGACCAGCAGGGGGAGCAAGCTGTGTAGACAATTGGGAGTACCCCGTGCCTCCAAAATGGCTCCTCTTGAAAAAAGAGAAATAATGGGGAGGGTGAAAAAAAAAGCCAGGAGTATCAGGCCCAGTCTCAGGTGTATAGGGCTTAGGACCTGGAGTGTATACAGGGCTCCCAGACAGATAAAAGTGTCCAAGGCAGAGGTTTAGGAGAGGTGTTGGTTCTGGAGGTTAGGGTAGGGCATTGGGTATGTTTCAGCCAGAGGAAGGGATCTGGGGTGAGGGATAGGGGGAGGATGCCGCCTCTGTGTCCTACCCCGCTTCCTCCCGTATCGTCTCTAAGCTGTCCAGTGGCACTGGCAGGCTCACCTGTCTCTCCGCCGATTCTCCTTAGGGAGCCGCCACCTCCCGCGGGGTGTTGAAATGGAGGGCGGCTAGCTCCCACGTCCAGCCGGCCGCTCCAGGCTGTGTACGCCGAGCGGGGGGACGGAGCTGCGGACGCACGTCACACCCGCTCTCCGGGTTCTGTGCAGAGCAGTCAGGCGGGGAGATGGGGCGAGTCTCACCCTGCCGCTGTTGTTTGTGGACGTCGGGAGGGGAAGAGGGTCCCGTCGCAGGCACTGAGTGTGTCAGGATGCAAGATGGCGGGTCGTGCCTCGCGGTGAGTGTCCGAGGCTGCACTGAGATCAGGTGCAGGAGTTCTTTTGGAGCCTTCAAGCTGGCACAAACGAAGTCTCTATGCAGCGGTGGGGCTCTGTGCTTGGTTTGGGGCAACCCAGGCGTGTATAGGGTGCAGGAATAAGGATTTTTAAGAGGATTATTAGGGAGCTCACGGAGTCAGCGTCTACTCACATGCCCGGCCAAGCCACGCCCCCTATCAACCACCAGATTTATATAAAGAGCAAAAAAGTCCCAATAACATTTCAAACAAAGACCAGGCAGTAATCAGGGCTACGAGCACCAAACATAGAAAGGCATAGATGCCTATTGTGCATAAGGATCAGAGTAGCTAAAATAAATGATAGCACACACACAGGATGCCAGTACTAAAAGACAACGAGGGTACACCAGGCAGTTACCAAGTGAACAACTTGTAAAGTGCAGGGGAGCTTTAGGAGCACCGGTGAGTAGGTGTGGGGTGCCTATGGTCTCCCAGGCAGGATAATTTTTCAAATTTTCGGTGAAGTTCACTTACCCTGCGTCCACAGAAGCTCGGTCATGCCACGTCCCCTGCTGTCCTTTTTCTTAGTGAGACTTCTGACAGTCCTTGTTATCAATCATTTTTTTAAATTCTGGGTCATATGCGGTTGTCGCTACTCGCAGTAATTCTCTTACATGTGTATCTGTTAGAACAGATCTATGCTTTGATTTAACTTGTTTTAGTGTAGAAAAAAAAGACTCACAAAGGTAAGTAGAACCAAACATTGATAAAAGTCTGAGTGCTGCACATTTGACATTGGGGTATTTCTCCATTGGTACAGTTCTCCAGAACTCAATTGTTCCATCTTTCAGGACAGATTTAAGTCGGTCATCCTCATAAAATTCAAGCATCTCAATCTGTGTACTTGCTTCATCTGTGACTAAAGGGGCTTTCAAAGTGTTGGCATCCGTATTGAAAGGGTCAACTAGGAATCTAATCTGAGGTTTTTTCAGCTGTAGATCATGGAATCTTTCCAGAAAGCTGTCTTTAAGTTCTTCAGTCAATATTGCATACCGTGCTGTGCTACTTTTTAAGATATCAGGTACTTGTTCACTTTCCTTTAACAGTAAAGGAAAATGTGTTAGATCTCCCTTTTGAAGTTGAGTATTGAACAAATTGAGTGTGCTGATAAAAGAAAATATACTTTGCACCATGTCAGGCAGTATCTTGAATTTCCCTTGAAGATCCAGGTTGAGTCTGTCGAGATGCCGCAGCATGTCCACAAGAAATGCCAGGTCTAAAACCCATTGTGGATCTGACAGCTCAGGGTATTCCTTTCCTTTTGCTTCCATAAAAATCTTCACAGGGTTCAAAAGTTCCAAAAAACGAGATAAGACTTTACCTTTTGAAAGCCACCTTACGGTACAGTAAAGTGGCAGGTCGCCTGGAAGACCTTGGTCAAGCTCAGCAATGAGATTCCTAAATTGTCTGTGATTGAGAGCATGTGTGCGAATAAAATTGACTATTTTTAGGACAGGATCCATTACGTGATCCAAATGTAACTTTTTAGATACCAGTTGCTCCCGATGGATGATGCAGTGAAACGTCCAGAAGTCAGGGAACTGTTTGTCAGCCCGGCACAGTCCCACAAGGCCATTCACAGATCCAACCATGGATGGTGCCCCATCAGTTGCCATTGCTGTAAGCTTTGATATAGGCAACTTTGATTTTGCCATAACATCCATCAGTGTTTCTTTCACATCAATGCCCCGGGTTCGGTCTTTTAAAGGCATTATATCAAGGAGTTCTTCCTTGATTACACAATCCTTTGAAACAGTCCGTACAAATATTGCCAATTGAGATTTGTCCTGGACATCACAAGACTCGTCTAGTGCAATGCTGAGGTATTCACATTTTTGAAGATCAGAAGTTAATTGAGATTCAACAGAAACATTTATGTCTGATATTCTATGCTCAACTGTATGTCGTGAGAGTTGTAGGTCTGAAACCATTTTTTTCAGAGCTATATTTTCTGGGCACAGGATGGACACTACATCTGTGAGACATTTTTTAACAAATTCACCTTCATTATAAGGTTTTTTTGCATGGGCAATATTCCAAGCAACTTTATAAGAGGCATGTGTAACTGTCTCAGAATGTTTGGAAAATTTCTGGAACACTTGTGTTTGTTTTGCAATTTGACCCTTCAAAGTTTTTACCTTGTGAGATCGTAGTTCAGTACCTATAGGGAATTCCTCGTCCATTTTAGCATGATGTGTGCTAAAATGACGTTGAAGATTTGAACACTTGAAGTGTGTTAGTGCAGTCTGGCATATCAGACAGAGGGGTTTGCCTTTGTGATCTATGAAAAAATACAAGTTTTCCCATTCCGTTAAGAATGTTCTGTGTTCATCCTCGTATTTACGTTTATTTTGGGTTTTCTTTTCCATGTTTAAAGATGCTTGGAATATTCTGCAATTTCATAGAAAATAAAATACATTCATACGCTATCAAAAATGTTTAAATTAGGTCTGCAGACTATTATCAATCTATCATGTATATGGCACAAGTTCACTATTGCACACAAAAAACAATCCACATAAAAGCACAGCAGCCTACCAAAGAATCTTAGCATGTATAAAGCTGTACATCAGGTTTGAGAGGCAGGTAACCTGGTGGGGTATAAGGGCCAAATGCCAGTAAGGGCACTGTGCCGCAATGGCAGGCCCTTACAGTAACCTGGGTAAATGTCCTTTATGCCTTGGGCTACACAGCGACAACAAGCAACGGTGGCTACACCATTGACATCACTAGCTTTTCTTAATTTGTTTATAGTCAACATTGCTAAGCTATACTGTCACATAGTTCATTTTCACAGAGCAAAATGCATACTATGATAACAATTTCAAAATGCAATTAATAAAAAATAGGCTGTAGGTCAGAAATGGTGACCGTATACATTACAAAGAGAGAGAGAGAGTTTTTACATGTCGACGATTTTTCTGCAAACATGAAATCTGTTTTACATTCTGTTTAAAATTAGTGCCCCTTATCCTTATTACTTAAATACCAAGAAACGAAACAGCTCCTAGACACCCACCTACTGGAACAGGCCAAAAAAGACGTACTCTACACAAAACAAAAATTCTTTAGGTGGGGTAATAAAACAGGCAAACTGCTGGCCAACATGTCCAGACCTAAACATAAACGCACATATGTCACGGCAATACGCAACCCACAGTCCGGACAACTATCTACCAACACCCCTGACATACTCGCAGAATTTGAAAGATACTTCATAACATTGTATAGAGACCACACAACAGACACAGCAAACCAAGCAGATTTATTTCACCAATTACACCTCCCAAAGCTAACCCCATCACAAAGCGACATACTAACAGAACCTATACACCTAGAGGAGGTTTTAAAGGCAATCACTTCTTCTCATCTGGGAAAATCCCCTGGCCCAGACGGCCTATCAAATGAATACTTTAAACTCCTTCAACACCAACTAGCCCCGGCACTCACGGACCTGTTTAACAACCTCCTCACACACCATACCCCTTTCCCACATCTAACAAACACGACCACCATATTGTTACCCAAACCACAAAAAGATCCTCAATTAGTAGAGTCCTACAGGCCCATTAGTCTAATAAACACAGACATAAAATTACTAGCCAAAATCATAGCGGATAGGATGCAAACGGTACTCCCTGATCTTCTCACGCCAACACAACTAGGATTTATCCGTGGAAGACACTCAGTGAAAGGCATAAGAACAGCCATAGCAGCGGTAGCATCATCTTCCCTAACCAACACTCATACCAATATTCTACTAAGCCTCGACACCATAAAAGCTTTTGACACAGTGCTATGGCCCCACCTTTTCCAAACTTTAGAACACAGAGGCTTCAACACAACACTGATAGACTTTATTAAGTATCTATATAAATCCCCCACAACTAGAATCATGGTAAACGGTACCCTTGGCGACCCAATAGAGATGCAGAGGGGCACCCGCCAGGGTTGCCCTTTATCGCCCCTGTTATTCAATTTAGCTCTGGACCCATTTCTACGCCTCCTAGAAGCCGACACCATCTTCAAGGGCATAGCAATCGGATCCAGGGTTGTGAAGCTCACCGCATTTGCGGATGACATCCTACTATATATTTCCAACCCGACGGAGTCTCTCCATCACATTATACATCTATTCAATCACTTCAAAGAAATATCGGGCTTCGCAATCAACATGCAAAAATCCAAGGCACTTTCCCAGGCATCGCACCCTCTACCCACTGACTTCACTAAAAGTGTACCATTTGCTTGGGCCACTAATTCATTTACTTATTTAGGCACACAAATCCCCAGACATCTAGGACAACTCTATAAATTAAACTACGCCCCCATATTCCAACAGATCTACGAAGAGCTAAAAAACTGGAAAAACCTACCCATCTCCTACATCGGGAGAATAAACCTAATCAAAATGGTAACTTTCCCACGAATAATGTACCTCCTGCAGGGATTGCCCTTGTATATCTCCCCAAAAGACATTAAAATCTTCAATAAAAACGTCAGAGAGTTTATATGGAACAGTGGCAGACCCAAAATAGGCCTAATAAAGCTACAACAGCCCAAATGGAATGGTGGCTTGGGCCTACCGGATATTAGGCAATACAATAAAGCCACAATGTTCCGCTACCTTTCAGACTGGTTAGCAGGGACAGAACATTATACGTGCACTTCCCTGGAAAGAGAGATGGTACCGGGAAAATGCCTGCTGTCATTCCTACACCTCCATGACCAGGAGGTCCCCAAACAGTCACAAGAAAACCCCCTGATATGGAGTACAAAAAAAACATGGCACTGGATCAGAAGCCAAGCAGGCCTAAATTCCCACAAATCAATACATCTTCCATTCATAAATAATACAGATTTCCAGGAAGGGGCAGCCACATACCCATTCAATATATGGAGGGTGGGGGGAGTCACAGGCATTGGATCATTGATCGACAGAACAGCGCGTAGACCTTTAACCTTTTCAGAGGCGACAGAAAAATTCCCATGCCTAACGGGACACCCTCTGGCCTTCCTACAAGCCCAACATTATACTTCCACGGTAGTTCGTAACTTCTCAGACAAAGACTGGAACAACACCATAGATACACTCCTACTACAACCACCCCTAGAGAAAAAAGCCATATCCTGTTATTATCAACACTTCCAAATCATTCTAGACTATACAACCAGCAAACAAGGCATAGCCCAATGGACACAAAAATTCCCACAATACGACACAGATGACCTAATGAAATTCCTCCTAAAATCCTGCAAAACATTACCCTCAGCTTCGTATGTCGAGATGTTCCTTAACATATATCACAGAGCCTACCTGTCACCCCACCGGAGCCACTTAATGGGCAGAACAAATTCGAGCGCTTGCTATAGATGTGGGGAACTTGAGGCAGACCTTTACCACTGCTTCTGGTCATGCCCAATGGTCAGAAGCTTTTGGCTCCAAGTAAAAAGATATGCAGAAACACACCTAGTAAACTACGTCCCATTCGTAGACGACTGGGCAGTGTTAGG
The DNA here is from genome assembly GCF_055691185.1 of Crinia signifera. Taxonomy (NCBI): domain Eukaryota; kingdom Metazoa; phylum Chordata; class Amphibia; order Anura; family Myobatrachidae; genus Crinia; species Crinia signifera. The sequence goes on from NW_028142712.1 coordinate 16,217, forward strand.
CGTAATCCCCTCAGACCTAAGAGTAACAAAAGGCTGCAGAGACCTATTGCTGGCCATTAGTGCAGCCGCAAGGAAAACCATACTACAGGAATGGACTTCAACTTCCTCCCCAACCTTCCCCTTATTTAAACATAAACTTTTCCATCTTTTTAGAATGGATTGGGTCGAGACCACTTTAAATAAAGAATCCAAGGTCAAAAAATTCTTCTCAATGTGGGAAAGCTACATAGCAACACTATCCCTAGAAGTGAGGCAACAAATTCACAAGAGTCTAAAGGACACATCCTGGTACCTGTTACGTACAATAGCCGAGGATCACCCTGTGACTGTGACATAGCTCCCCCACTTTGACATTTTTTCTTCTTTATTTAATTTTTATTTTATCCACTACTCACACTATTTTCCCTTTCGGGGGTCGGCGAGGGCGGGGGGGGGGAGGCGAGAGAGAGAGGAGCACACCTTTTTGATTTTACAGGTCCGCATCCAGACTTCTTCCGATTTTTGAATTTTTTTTTTTTTTTAAATTCTTTTTATTGCGTAATGCATTGCAACATTTACATATCTAGACATTGCAGTAATTACAAATAAGTCATACAGTATTACAAGTAAATTTCAAACAATTACATTGCTTTGTTATTTAACAATATCCAAAATCTGAAAATTCGAGAATTCAAGAATGTCCTCTGCACATCTCTCCAATAAAAGGCAATATATGAGTAACCATGAAACGTCTCTTGAGAATTTTTGGTAGTTATTTCTTTGTATGTTTCTGTGTGTGAAGGTTCCCTCCACCTAAATCCCTCATCATCGGACAACAATAGCAAGACCCTTTTTATTTTGTACAAGGTTTATACCCGAGATTCCCGCCCCTACTCAACTGCTATTGGTGGATCTCCCAGCAGCCTCCTCGTCTCATACCACTCCGTGCATTGCAAGGTGTTTTGAATCCTCCTTTGAAAGTCTGCTGGTAGGGTCACAATATCCGATTTTTGAATTTTTATTTTATTTTTAATTTTTCTTATGTTATTTTTATTTCAACATCTTGTACTTATAATTAATTCATAATATTGTTAATATTAAAGAATTACCAAAACATCACTATGTAGGAAGGAGGAAAAAAAGAAAAACTCTGACTGTTATGCTATGTCTAAGTGTAAAATCTGAACAGAAATAACTATTCATACACCCCGATTGTGACGGAAAAAGGAAAACTGAATAATGTGAAATTAACGGTCAATGTCAAAATTGTGATGTCAAATTTCTTTTTATTGAATTGTTATTCAATTGTTACAACAAAACATTTCATAATGTACATGAAAGTGTTTAATAAAAATATTTTTCAAAAAATTAGTGCCCCTTACACATTATGCCACATGGATTGAGCCAAAATTCTCCGCATACCACATTGAATGAGACAAAATTCACATCATGCTACACATAGCATGAGCCAAAATTCAAATTAATCACCACAGAATTAGCCAAAATTGTTCACATTACGCCAAATAGTATGTGACAAAATTCATACTATGCCACACGATATGAGACAAATTTCACACTATGCCACACGGTATGAGAAAAAATTCACATTATGATACCAGGGATGAATTCACATTGTACCACACAGAATAGCCAAAATTTCCACGGAATTAGCCAAAATTCAGAGAGAGAGAGAGAGAGAATAAGAATAGAAAGGCAGCAGGTTAAGATTTGCATACCTTAGGCTGGGTTCAGGTGCAATTCTCAGCAGTAGCAGCTGGGCGTAGGTGGCTGTGGTCAGCTGCTGGGCGAAGGTGGCTGTGGTCAGCAGCTGGGAGGAGGAGTCTGTGACTGGTAGTGGTGGTGCAGAAGACACTGTGGGAGAGAGATAGTGACAGCAGGGATAAGTAGAAGGACAGCAGTGATATACAGTGGGAGAAAGAAAGGCAGCAGGTTAAGAATGGCATACCTTAGGCTGGGTTCAGGTGCAATTCACAGGAGGCTGTGGTCAGCAGTAGCGGCTGGGCGTAGGTGGCTGTGTTCAGGAGCTGGGCGTAGGTGGCTGTGTTCAACAGCTGGGCGAAGGTGGCTGTGGTCAGCTGCTGGGCGAAGGTGGCTGTGGTCAGCAGCTGGGAAGAGGAGTCTGTGACTGGTAGTGGTGGTGCAGAAGACACTGTGGGAGAGAGATAGTGACAGCAGGGATAAGTAGAAGGACAGCAGTGATATACAGTGGGAGAAAGAAAGGCAGCAGGTTAAGAATGGCATACCTTAGGCTGGGTTCAGGTGCAATTCACAGGAGGCTGTGGTCAGCAGTAGCGGCTGGGCGTAGGTGGCTGTGTTCAGGAGCTGGGCGTAGGTGGCTGTGTTCAACAGCTGGGCGAAGGTGGCTGTGGTCAGCTGCTGGGCGAAGGTGGCTGTGGTCAGCAGCTGGGAAGAGGAGTCTGTGACTGGTAGTGGTGGTGCAGAAGACACTGTGGGAGAGAGATAGTGACAGCAGGGATAAGTAGAAGGACAGCAGTGATATTCAGTGGGAGAAAGAAAGGCAGCAGGTTAAGAATGGCATACCTTAGGCTGGGTTCAGGTGCAATTCACAGGAGGCTGTGGTCAGCAGTAGCGGCTGGGCGTAGGTGGCTGTGTTCAGGAGCTGGGCGTAGGTGGCTGTGGTCAGCTGCTGGGCGAAGGTGGCTGTGGTCAGCAGCTGGGAAGAGGAGTCTGTGACTGGTAGTGGTGGTGCAGAAGACACTGTGGGAGAGAGATAGTGACAGCAGGGATAAGTAGAAGGACAGCAGTGATATACAGTGGGAGAAAGAAAGGCAGCAGGTTAAGAATTGCATACCTTAGGCTGGGTTCAGGTGCAATTCACAGGAGGCTGTGGTCAGCAGTAGCGGCTGGGCGCAGGTGGCTGTGTTCAGGAGCTGGGCGTAGGTGGCTGTGTTCAACAGCTGGGCGAAGGTGGCTGTGGTCAGCTGCTGGGCGAAGGTGGCTGTGGTCAGCAGCTGGGAAGAGGAGTCTGTGACTGGTAGTGGTGGTGCAGAAGACACTGTGGGAGAGAGATAGTGACAGCAGGGATAAGTAGAAGGACAGCAGTGATATACAGTGGGAGAAAGAAAGGCAGCAGGTTAAGAATTGCATACCTTAGGCTGGGTTCAGGTGCAATTCACAGGAGGCTGTGGTCAGCAGTAGCGGCTGGGCGTAGGTGGCTGTGTTCAGGAGCTGGGCGTAGGTGGCTGTGTTCAACAGCTGGGCGAAGGTGGCTGTGGTCAGCTGCTGAGTGAAGTTGGCTGTGGTCAGCAGCTGGGCATAGGTGGCTGTGATAACAGGACACCACAGGCTTCTCCCCCTGTATAATAAAAAGACACAGCTGGCTGCTCCCCTTGTATACTAACAGGACACCACATTCTGCTCCTGCTGTTTAAAAAAGGACACACAGGCTGCTCCCCCTGTATGATAACAGGACACCACAGGCTGCTCCCCCTGTATGATAAAAAGACACCGCAGGTTGCCCCCATGTATAATAACAGGACACCACAGGCTTCTCCCCCTGTATAATAAAAAGACACCGCTGGCTGCTCCCCTTGTATACTAACAGGACACCACATGCTGCTCCTGCTGTTTAAAAAAAGACACACAGGCTGCTCCCCCGGTATGATAACAGGACACTGCAGGCTGCCACCATGTATGATAACAGGACACCACAGGCTTCTCCCCCTGTATAATAAAAAGACACCGCTGGCTGCTCCCCTTGTATACTAACAGGACACCACATGCTGCTCCTGCTGTTTAAAAAAGGACACACAGGCTGCTCCCCCGGTATGATAACAGGACACTGCAGGCTGCCACCATGTATGATAACAGGACACCACAGGCTTCTCCCCCTGTATAATAAAAAGACACCGCTGGCTGCTCCCCTTGTATACTAACAGGACACCACATTCTGCTCCTGCTGTTTAAAAAAGGACACACAGGCTGCTCCCCCTGTATGATAACAGGACACCGCAGGCTGCTCCCCCTGTATGATAAAAAGACACCGCAGGCTGCCCCCATGTATAATAAATAACAGGACACCACAGGCTTCTCCCCCTGTATAATAAAAAGACACCGCTGGCTGCTCCCCTTGTATACTAACAGGACACCACATGCTGCTCCTGCTGTTTAAAAAAGCACACACAGGCTGCTCCTCCTGTATGATAACAGGACACCACAGACTGCTCCCCCTGTATGATAAAAAGACACCGCAGGCTGCCCCCATGTATAATAAATAACAGGACACCACAGGCTTCTCCCCCTGTATAATAAAAATACACCGCTGGCTGCTCCCCTTGTATACTAACAGGACACCACATGCTGCTCCTGCTGTTTAAAAAAGCACACACAGGCTGCTCTCCTGTATGATAACAGGACACCGCAGACTGCTCTCCCCCTGTATAATAACAGGGTATCACAGGCTAGCCCGTATATATATATATATATATATATATATATACATACCCCACCCTCCCCTACATGCATTATATTATTTTTTAGTTCGTACATACACAGTCCTGAAGGATGGAGGATGGGAGGAGGCTGGTGGGAGCAAACGGCAGGAGCACGGCGTGGCGGTAGAACAATGAAGAGGACTGCGCAGTAGGAAATAGCCGCGCACACTGTTCCTATTGTGACTGCGCATGCGTGTCACACGGCGCCCGCGGCTCGTCGTCAAGCGTGAAAGCCCGGCGCCGCAGAGCCGCAGATCAAAGGGGGGGAGCCGCTGAAGGGGTGATAGCTCCCGAGCCGCACATGAGGCAGAGGAGAGCCGCATGCGGCTCGGGAGCCGCGGGTTGGCCACCGCTGTGATAGAGGATAGGGGATAGGTGATAGAGGATAGGGGATAGAGGATAGGGGATAGGTGATAGAGGATAGGTGATAGAGGATAGGTGATAGAGGATAGGGGATAGAGGATAGGTGATAGGGGATAGGTGATAGAGGATAGGTGATAGAGGATAGGTGATAGAGGATAGGGGATAGGTGATAGAGGATAGGTGATAGGGGATAGAGGATAGGGGATAGGTGATAGGGGATAGGTGATAGAGGATACGGGATAGAGGATAGGGGATAGGTGATAGGGGATAGGTGATAGAGGATAGGTGAAAGAGGATAGGGGATAGAGGATAGGTGATAGGGGATAGGTGATAGAGGATAGGGGATAGAGGATAGGGGATAGATGATAGGGGATAGGTGATAGAGGATAGGGGATAGGTGATAGAGGATAGGTGATAGGGGATAGGTGATAGGTGATAGAGGATAGGGGATAGGTGATAGAGGATAGGGGATAGGTGATAGAGGATAGGGGATAGGTGATAGAGGATAGGGGATAGGGGATAGAGGATAGGTGATAGGTGATAGAGGATAGGGGATAGAGGATAGGTGATAGGTGATAGAGGATAGGGGATAGAGGATAGGTGATAGAGGATAGGGGATAGAGGATAGGGGATAGGTGATAGAGGATAGGGGATAGAGGATAGGTGATAGAGGATAGAGGATAGGGGATAGGTGATAGAGGATAGGTGATAGGTGATAGAGGATAGGGGATAGGGGATAGAGGATAGGTGATAGAGGATAGGGGATAGAGGATAGGTGATAGGGGATAGGGGATAGGTGATAAAGGATAGGGGATAGGTGATAGAGGATAGGTGATAGAGGATAGGGGATAGGTGATAGAGGATAGGTGATAGGGGATAGGTGATAGAGGATAAGGGATAGAATATAGGGGATAGAGGATAGGTGATAGAGGATAGGTGATAGAGGATAGAGGATAGGGGAGAGGTGATAGAGGATAGGGGATAGAGGATAGGTGATAGGGATAGGTGATAGCGGATAGGGGATAGGTGATAGAGGATAGGGGATAGGGGATAGGTGATAGAGGATAGGGGATAGGTGATAGGGGATAGGTGATAGGGGATAGAGGATAGGTGATAGAGGATAGAGGATAGGTGATAGAGGATAGGTGATAGGGGATAGAGGATAGGTGATAGAGGATAGGTGATAGAGGATAGGTGATAGGGGATAGGTGATAGAGGATAGGGGATAGGTGATAGAGGATAGGTGATAGAGGATAGGTGTGTTAATGGCGATTAAATATGACCAAAGAAACAATAAGTGAAAAGCGCAGATTACGTATTGTGTCCGTAACCTACGTACCCTTTATTCCTTTATTCCAGCGTAGCGTACCTTTATTGTGTATTATACACCACGGAACCAATACCTTAATAAGAGACCTCTTCGCAGTACTTTGTCTCTACTTTGCGAATATACCTTTTATCGCTAAATGCGAATAAACCGACACAACCACAGTATAGAAGTAAGGAGATAGGAACTCCGTAAAAAGTTGTATTTAAGTCCCTAATGGACAAAAGGGGGTTACAGAAATAGAAAATACAGGTATAACAGGTAATACAATAGACTAACAATGAATACAATAATCAGGCTCTGCTAGGGGGGAAGAAAACAGATACAAGACACAATCAGCCAACAATACTATAAGAATAAATACCGTGAATGCAACCGTTACCGTCTCATCAAATATGCGAAGCGCAGTCCGGTCAGAGCTCGCTATCGCTCAGGGTTGAACTATAGCCCGGTAGAAGGTCAGGGAAAGGTAGATGTGCCGAAGTGACCGTGGCTGCTCTGGGTCACCTATCTTATAGGGTCAGAAGGGGGAGGTCAAAGGCCATTCCCATTGATCAGAGATCGTATGTCAGGTCCACTGTGATTGGGGGTAAGACGATGCCCCTGGTTTGAATAGGTGCAGGGGAGTGAACTTTAAGAGTCCTTTGTTTGATGGTTTCGTCGTCAGCAGTTGTAAATAACTGTAAGAACCAGTTTCATCTAGATTCCTTTGTTACATACTTTCAACAGAAACTGTCTCTGGAATATGGATTATGTCCATAACTATCGGGCCGTGTGTATTGTGAAATATTCGCAAAGACCGGAATAATGCGCATAAGGAACGGAACGGAACGGTACTAAACATGATACACTCAGATGTATGCAGGGCTAACTAAGCTATGTGTGGCGTTCTAAACCTTTAACTATATTTTACTTAGTGTCAGTATGTCTTTATGAATTTATGTGTGATAGTATGGCTACTCTTCTGGTCCACTTTGTCACACAGAATCGGGTATGGAAACTTTATTAGCGCAACTCTGCGAACCAAAATGGCGGCCATACTATCCTAAAATGGCATGTGTGTAACTCGACTTCCACAGTCCACCCTTTAACAGTAAATATAAAACTGTTACAATACAAAACATTTTACACAGCAATACAGAAATTCATAATCCTAACAGAGAAATTGGGATACATGAATTAAACATATAAGGGGAGTAAACCATCTGCTCTTGGCCGATCCAGGATCACGGATAAACGATGGGCCGCATTTATCGAACAATCTACTCAGGGTCACGAAGGATAATGTACAATTTTGGGATAAAAATAAAAACAGGGGTGGTTACAACATATACACGTTCACAAATATGGTTTCTTTAAAGGGAGGTGGTTTCGATTCTAGGGTCATATACCAAACCCTGGTCTTCCTGTGCATCTCTCGTTCTTACACTCATGATTTTCGTACGTTTTGCCTTACCCCGGGTCACCACCTTTAAACATTTGAACAATAGCACAAAGACTATGATGGCACCACCGATACAGAGAAGGAGTTTTCCTATGCTAGCTATGATCCCTTGCGCCCATTCTCCTAAACCAGAGAACCAGTGCATTGGATTCAACCAAGAGGTCCATTCGCTAACTTTGTTACCTATCTCTGCCAGGCTGATATTGTGTTCCCTTCTAAATTCCCATTTAAGCTCAAGAATCTCATCCATCCGATGATCAATGATTTCTTCTGGGTCTTCAGTATTGTTGGTGATATATGTACAACATTTCACCCCAAACTGTGTAGAGAGGGTGACACAATATCCTCCTGTCATAGCTGTCAAATAGTTCAACACCATCCGATGTTGGACTAGCTCTCTTTTATACGCTTGTAACTCCTTCCCAGTGTATCTAAAGGTGTCATCATAAATCTCAGTGATGTTATCTACCAAGCTGGCTAATGCTTGGATATATTTAAAATTTATGACTCCTCTGGCGGTATGGGTGATATCTAATGCAATGAGGAGTTGGATACCGAATGACTCGTGTATCATTTCAGAAGCTAGGGGTTCTTTCTTGATTGTCAAATCCCTTTTGTGGATTTGATCATAATCGGTGTGAGTGTAAGGAGGAGGTATACCTCTGTGTATGTTTACCATTTCCTCATGTGTGAGGGCCATCACTTCAGGTAACACTCTACCTAGGTAACAAATTCCAACGTAGTTCATGGAGAGCCATTTGTACGCCCTTCTACCACAGATATAATAAACATCGTCAGGGAGAAAATAAGGGACAGAGTATTTCATGATCTTGTCACACATTATCCATAAGAACATCCCCGTCCCCTGTTCCCTGACTTGTTCCTCACAGATCTCTGGCTGTAGGGTCATATTACAGTAGCCGGCTGATACTCTGCCGGCCATCATTTTACTTTTCTTCACCGTGTAGACATATTTATAGTGTCTCCCACTGGTTCGGATTTTTAACAATAATTCCTTATCAATAGGCTCTCCATCTGGACGCTGGGAGTAAGCTATTGTCTGGTTGTGCCATGTCACTTCCCAAGTACCAATCGTTCTGGAACTAGAGAAGTTCATACATACCAGGGACTTGTCCACTTGGTATGGGTGTAATCTAAGACTAGGGGACCTGGTATACAGGTATCTCTTATCCAGTGGCCTCCCCTTATTTAATACGCTTATCTCTGAAATATTAAGCGGGTATGGGACTAGGCCTACACTACTCCTTTTATGTAGCACTTGTGAACACACCCAGCATTCCGTTTGGTTTAAGACCTTACCCACTAATGAGTGGTAATCACTCAAGGGATGTCGGCCTGTAGTTGCCTTACTTGTCGACTGACATCGCTGGATGCATTCTTCTTCCATTTTTGGTTGACAATATCTACAGACACAGTACTCACCAGACAATAGCTCATCACATAGCCCTTGAACTACGTTTTCCTCATACCTTTTACCTTCTCCTGTTATGGGCAAAGTATCAAGCTGATTTAGGGATTCTACCTCACCCATATCTGGGTCCATTATTACACTGTCAGAACTCCGCTCCGATCGCTCTAGAATGTGGCAGCCACCGAGTATCCTTGAATGAGGAAGAGGAAACAGAAAGAAAACAAAGAAATAGATGTACAACTGTGAACCTGTTGCTTGGAGTCCTTCCATCACCTCTACCAGGGGACTTTTATTTGCTCTGTTCTTGGACCTTTGTTCGCTCAGGTTGCTCGACCTTGGCTGCTTTTCAGTCTTCCCGGAACAATGCTTCTAGCGACACTTCTTCTCTTTCGCTCTCTGCACACTGGGACTCTGGGTTACTGGCTTTCTTGCAGTGGGACGAATGTATCCAAGTCCCTCTCTCTGCGACTTTAATCGATGTAGTGCTGGTCAACAAAACTTGGTACGGTCCTTCCCAACGGTCTATCAAACAACCTGAGCGTAAAAAATTTCGGATCATAACAAAGTCTCCTGATTTAAGATTATGACAATTCTCGGTAGGCATATCAGGGTTCAGTAAATTCAGCTCCTTTTGTTGCTTCCTTAGCTGTTTGTTTAGCTTTAGGATATACTGTACAGTTAGCTCATTGTTGCATTTGAGATCATCCTGTGGGTCTATCATGATGTGTGGCTGCCGACCAAACAGTATCTCGAAGGGGGACAAGTTGAGCGGAGCCCTGGGAGTGGTCCTAATGCTATACAGCACAATAGGCAGTGCCTCTGGCCATAACAACCCTGTTTCAGCCATAACTTTACCCAATTTGTTCTTAATAGTACCATTCATTCTCTCAACTTTGGCGCTCGCCTGGGGACGATATGGAGTATGAAGTTTACTATTAATCCCCAGGAGTTTACACATGATTTGGAAGACCTCTCCTGTGAAATGAGTGCCTCTGTCACTCTCAATGACCTTTGGGATACCATATCTACAGACAAACTCCTGACATATTTTCTTTGCTGTAAAGGTAGCAGTGTTGGAGGCAGCGGGGAAAGCCTCCACCCAGCTGGAAAACATGTCAACACAAACTAATACATATTTCAAATTTCTACAGGGTGGTAACTGTATGAAGTCGATTTGTATTACCTGGAAAGGGCCTTCTGTAGGAGGGATGTGGGATGGCTCTGTTGGGATGGCTTTTCCAACATTCTTCCTCAAACAGGTGAGGCATGACATTGCCACTCTACCTGCTTGAGAAGCGAACCCTGGTGCACACCAGTAGGCCTTTACCAGCTTGCACATACCTTCCTTCCCAAGATGTGTCAGCCCATGGGCCGCCTCGGCTAGACTAGGAAGGTATGCCCTGGGGGCCACTGGTTTCCCGTGTCCATCTCTCCAAAGTCCGGTGGACTCTTGGCCACATCCCTTCGACTTCCATACTGCTCTTTCCTGTGGGGAACACAAATTCTGCATGTCTATCAGTTTGGATGTGGATACCATGTTCAGTGTACAAAGGTTTGTAGGATGGGTGAAAGTATTTATAGGGCATGCGGCCCTTTTCGCTGCCTCATCAGCGCGGCTGTTACCAAGTGACACCGGGTCTTTCTCTGATGTGTGAGCTTTGCACTTGATAACAGCCACTCTGTCTGGAAGCTGGATAGCTCCCAGAAGTCTCCTAATGTATGTCGCATGCGCCACTGGTGTGCCAGCCGCCGTCATGAAATTTCGGAAGCGCCATAGGGCTCCAAAATCATCTACTACTCCGAAAGCATATCTGGAGTCGGTATATATGTTAACTGATTTTCCTTTCGCCAGTTCACATGCTCTGGTCAGTGCCACCAGTTCCGCTACTTGTGCTGAGTGAGGTGGTCCTAAGGGTTCAGCTTCCACAATACCTTCTCCATCTACTACCACGTAGCCTGTGCACAGCTCTCCCGTCTCCGTTTGTCTATGACAGCTCCCATCAGACTGCAACAAGGAGGGACACCTTTCAACACAATGTAGGTCAGGAAACCCCAGGAGTTACCAAACACATAAGCGAGACTGGGAGCCTCACCAGGGTGAGAAGCGGAGATACCCAACCCCTAGACAATGGGAGGAGACAGACAGGTCACGCAACATGCCTCCTCCCCATCTGATGGCTGACACTGTACTAAGGGCAACCCAGGTAAGACAATAGGAAACAGGTCATACCTGTATCCTACAGCCAGTTAGATTAACACAACACCTTAGAGAGGAACCTCAGGTGAAGGTTGATATAGCTGGAGTAAGGCAAACCTTTTTGGTTGATACAGAGGCGGCCAGATCTGTTCTCAACACTCCTCTTCACTTGGGTTTCACTGACCAATCAGTAGCAGCAATTGGGGTAACAGGAAAAATACAACATTACCCACTGACGAAACCAGCAGATGTTACAATCGGGCCTCTGCATACCAAACACTCTTTCCTGTTGGCTGCGGCGGCCCCGACTAACCTCCTGGGTAGAGATTTACTATGTAAAATGGGATGTGTCATCTATTGCACCCCCGATGGGGTATTTCTGGACACTCCTAGAGATCTTGCACAAGAAGTGCAAGATATGCTGGACAGTCCTCAGAGGCTAATGTTGTATTCAACTGTTGTAGAGTCAAATCCATCTAGGGTAGCTGAAATTACAGCACAAATACCGAGTTCCCTTTGGACTAAAGATGGACAGGATGCTGGGCTGATGGCAAATGTAGCTCCAGTAGAGATCCGCTTAAAAGAAGGCAGGATAGCCCCAAAAATACCGCAATACCCTTTAAAACCCAAAGTTGAACTAGGAGTATACCCAGTGATCCAGCGATTGCTACAGACTAGTGCAGGATCTAAGAGGGCTACAGACTAGTGCAGGATCAAAGAGGGGTAAACAAAGTAGTTGAGAGCCAATTCCCCGTAGTGGAATCTCGCCTTTACCTACAGAGGAGTACAGTATACCTGGACACGACTCCCCTTATATGTTTAATTCATGGATCCCAATTTCTCTGTAGGATTATGAATTTCTGTATCGTTATGTAAAATGTTTGTACTGTGACAGTTTTATATTTACTGTCAAAGGGTGGACTGTTAAAGTCGAGTTGCACACACGCCATTTTAGAATAGTATGGCCGCCATTTTGGTTCGCAGAGTTGCGCAAATAAAGTATCCATACCCGAGTCTGTGTGACAAAGTGGACCCGAAGCGCAGCCATACTATTACACATAAATTCATAATAATATACTTACACTAAATAAAATATAGTTAAAGGTTTAGAGCACCAAACATAGCTTAGTCAGCATTACATACATCCGTCTGTATAATGTTTAGTACCGTTACGTTACGTTTCTTATGCGCAGTATTCCGGTCATTGCGAATAAATCGCAATTCATACGGTCCGATAGTTATGGACAAAATCCATATTCCCAAGACTGTTTCTGTTAAATTGTGTATAACAAAAGAATCCAGTTGTAACCGGTTCTTACTGCTATTTACGACCCCTGACGACGATGCCAGCAGACAAAGGACTCCAAAGTTCACTCCCCTGCACCTATCCAAACCAGGTGCATCATTTTGCCCCAATCACAGAGGACTTGACATATGACCTCTGACCAATAGGAATGGCCTTTGACCTCCCCCTTCTGACCCTATAAGATAGGTGACCAAGGGCGGCCTTGGTCACTTCGGCACATCTTCCTTTCCATGACCATTGATCGGGCTATAGTTCAAACCTGAACATAGCGAGCTCCGACCGGACTGCGCTGCGCATATTTGATGAGACGGTAAATGGTTGCATTCACTGTACTTACTTTTATTGTATTGTTGGCTGATTGTATACTGTGTCTGTTTTTCTTCACCTAGTAGAGCTTGTTCCCCTAGTAGAACTCATTGTTAGACTATTGTATTACCTGTTATACCTGTTATTTTCTATTCCTGTAACCCCCTTTTGTCTATTAGGGACTTAAATACATCATTTACGGAGTTTCTATCTCCTTACTTCTATACTGTGGTCTCGTCAGTTATTTCGCATATAGCGATAAGGTATATTACGGACACTGTCCATAAAGGTGTATTCGCAGACTAGAGACAAAGTACTGCGAAGGGATCTCTTATTAAGGTATTGGTTCTTTGGTGTATTACACACAATAAAGGTACGCTACGCTGCGCTACGTTTTGTTCGCACGTAGCTAGGTATAAGAGGTACGCCGGTAACGAACATAATACGTAACCTACGCTTTTCACTTATTGTTCTTTGGTCATAATACATCGACATTAACAATAGGAACGTCATTTAAATACAATATATAGGCGCCAGTGGAGGGAAATTTTCCTATTCTTGTTTTGCCGGGCCTGTGATGTCTATCTATGAAAGGCTGTGCTAAATACCACAGTAGAGATTAGTGGCCCTCTGGCTTTGTTGAATTTTTTAATGTGGCCCACACTGTCGGAAAGGTTGAAGACCCCTGAGGTAGAGGATAGTGATAGAGGATAGAGGTAGAGGATAGCGATAGTGATAGAGGTAGAGGATAGTGATAGAGGTAAAGGTAGAGGATAGTGATAGAGATAGAGGATAGAAGGTAGAGGTAGAGGATAGTGATAGAGGTAGAGGATAGTGATAGAGATAGAGGTAGAGGATAGTGATAGAGATAGAGGATAGTGATAGAGATAGAGGTAGAGGATAGTGATAGAGATAGAAGATAGAGGTAAAGGATAGTGATAGAGATAGAGGATAGTGATAGAGGTAGAGGATAGTGGTAGAGGATAGTGATAGAGGATAGTGATAGAGGTAGAGGATAGTGATAGAGGTAGAGGATAGAGATAGAGGATAGGAGGTAGAGGTAGATGATAGTGGTAGAGGATAGAGATAGAAGGTAGAGGATAGAGGTAGAGGATAGAGGTAGAGGATAGTGATAGAGGGTAGAGGTAGAGGATAGAGGTAGAGGATAGTGATAGAGGTAGAGGATAGTGATAGAGGATAGTGATAGAGATAGAAGATAGAGGATAGTGATAGAGATAGAGGATAGTGATAGAGATGGAGGATAGTGATAGAGATAGAGATAGAGGATAGAAGATAGAGGTAGAGGATAGAGATAGAGGTAGAGGATAGAGATAGAGGTAGAGGATAGTGGTAGAGGTAGAGGATAGTGATAGAGATAGAGGTAGAGGATAGTGATAGAGACAGAGGTAGAGATAGAGGATAGAGGTAGAGGATAGTGATAGAGGTAGAGGATAGTGATAGAGATAGAGGTAGAGGATAGTGATAGAGGTAGAGGATAGTGATAGAGGATAGTGATAGAGATAGAGGATAGAGATAGAAGATAGAGGTAGAGGATAGTGATAGAGATTAGAGATAGAAGGTAGAGGATAGGGATAGTGGTAGAGGATAGAGATAGACATAGAGGATAGTGATAGAGATAGAGGATAGTGATAGAGGTAGAGGATAGTGATAGAGATAGAGGATAGTTATAGAGATAGAGGATAGTGATAGAGATAGAGGATAGTGATAGAGGTAGAGGATAGTGATAGAGGTAGAGGATAGTGATAGAGATAGAAGATAGAGGTAGAGGATAGTGATAGTGATAGAGGATAGTGATAGAGATAGAGGTAGAGGATAGTGATAGAGGTAGAGGATAGAGGTAGAAGATAGAGATAGAGGTAGAGGATAGAGATAGAGGTAGAGGATAGTGATAGAGGTAGAGGATAGTGATAGAGATAGAGGTAGAGGATAGTGATAGAGATAGAGGTAGATGATAGTGATAGAGATAGAGGTAGAGGATAGTGATAGAGGTAGAGGATAGTGATAGAGATAGAGGATAGTGATAGAGATACAGTAGAGGATAGTGATAGAGATAGAGATAGAGGATAGAGGTAGAGGTAGAGGATAGTGATAGAGATAGTGATAGAGATAGTGGATAGAGATAGAGGTAGAAGTAGAGGATAGTGATAGAGGTAGAGGATAGTGATAGAGGTAGAGGATAGTGATAGAGGTAGAGGATAGTGATAGAGATAGAGGATAGAGATAGAGGTTAGAGATAGAGGATAGAGATAGAGATAGAGGATAGAGGATAGAGATAGTGAGAGATAGAGATAGAGGATAGAGATAGTGGTAGTGGTAGAGATAGAGATAGAGGTTAGAGATAGAGATAGAGGTTAGAGATAGAGGATAGTGATAGAGATAGAGGTTAGAGATAGAGGTTAGAGATAGAGGATAGAGATAGAGATAGAGGATAGAGATAGAGGATAGAGGATAGAGATAGAGGTTAGAGATAGAGATAGAGGTTAGAGATAGAGGTTAGAGATAGAGGATAGAGGATAGAGATAGAGGATAGAGATAGAGGTTAGAGATAGAGATAGAGGTTAGAGATAGAGGTTAGAGATAGAGGATAGAGATAGTGATAGAGGTTAGAGATAGAGGATAGAGATAGTGATAGAGATAGAGGTTAGAGATAGAGGTTAGAGATAGAGATAGAGGATAGAGATAGAGATAGAGGATAGTGATAGAGATAGAGGATAGAGATAGAGATAGAGATAGAGGATAGAGATAGTGATAGAGATAGAGGATAGAGATAGAGATAGAGATAGAGGATAGAGATAGTGATAGAGGATAGAGATAGTGATAGAGATAGAGGATAGAGATAGAGATAGTGATAGAGGATAGAGGATAGAGATAGTGATAGAGGATAGAGGATAGAGGATAGAGATAGTGATAGAGATAGAGGATAGAGATAGAGGATAGAGGATAGAGATAGAGATAGAGGTAGAGGATCGTGATAGAGATAGAGGTTAGAGGTAGAGGATAGAGATAGAGGATAGAGATAGAGGTAGAGGATAGTGATATAGATGGAGGATAGAGATAGAGGATAGAGATAGAGGATAGAGATAGAGGATAGAGATAGAGGATCGTGATAGAGATAGAGGTAGAGGATAGAGATAGAGGATAGAGGTTAGAGATAGTGATAGAGGTTAGAGATAGAGATAGAGGATAGAGATAGTGATAGAGGTTAGAGATAGAGGATAGTGATAGAGATAGAGGATAGTGATAGTGGTTAGAGATAGAGGATAGATATAGAGCAGTGGTTCCCAACCTGGGGTACTAGTACCCCTGGGGGTACTCTGCAGACCAGTTGGGGGTACTTGAAAATAATATTGGTAATGGCGGATGATGAAAAGGTCTTTTGATGGCTGAAGAAGACCCATTGCCATGGAGACAAACCATGTTGTGTCATATGCCTGACCAGCAATCCACTGGGAGCTTCCCATGCTGCCCTCAGACATCAGCAGTCATCTGCCCCGCACTAACAAAGGTGGAGGAAGCAGTGGCATTAACAGGAATCCTGGAGATACTGTAATACACAACCAGTGTCTAGACACGGAAGGGCATGATTCCTTGCTGTATACTACTCCTCTGCTCCTCCTTAATATAAGGACATGCATAGGATCCGCATACCGCTAAGTACTGTCCATATTTAAAAATGAGAGGAGGGGGTACTTATCAATGAAAAGCCTAATCAAGGGGTACGGGAGAGAAAAAAGGTTGGGAACCACTGAGATAGAGGATAGAGATAGAGATAGTGATAGAGATAGTGATAGAGGATAGAGATAGAGAATAGAGGATAGAGATAGTGATAGAGATAGAGATAGAGGATAGAGGACAGAGATAGTGATAGTGTCACGCATGGGGATTTGGGACCCGGGAGTGACCTTGGTGGCTAGCTGACAACCCAATGGAAACAGGACGGAGGCAAGTGGATACAAATGGGTAATGTTTATTGCATAGAATGAACTGGTACAGGGGACATTTGAAAGTCTGTAAAAGTCTTTGGAAAGCTGGGAACTGATAAGTTACTTGGAGGCACGGGAGCACAGGAGCTTGAAAGCACAGAGTAGGGCCACTGGAGTGCAGCTGCAGGAAGCACGGAGTTAGACCACTGGGGAGCAGGTGCCGGAAGCACGGTAGGCAGTGGTGAAGGTGGTTGCGGGTGCAGGTACTGAGGCACGCAGAGACAGGTGGACACAGGTGCAGATGCTGGAGCATTCGGGTGCAAGTGGTCACAGGTGCAGGTAACTCGGAAGAACAGGTGCAGGAAACTCGGAAGCACAGGTGCAGGTAACTCAAAATGCAGGAACGGATGAACACAGGTGCAGATGAACACAGGTGCAGGTAACTCGGAAGCACAGGTGCAGGTAACTCGGAAGCACAGGTGCAGGTAACTTGGAAGCACAGGTACGGATGAACACTGGCACAGATGAACACAGGTGCAGGTAACTTGGAAGCACAGGTGCAGGTAACTGGAAGCACAGGTGCAGGCGACTCGGGAACACAGGTGCAGGCGACTCGGGAACACAGGTGCAGGCGACTCGGGAACACAGGTGCAGGCGACTCGGGAACACAGGTGCTGGGACAGGAAGCAGGTACTGGATACAGGTACAGGGTAACACTGGTGCAGGTAATTGTAATGCAGGAACAGGTGAACACTGGTGCAGGAACGCTGGTGCAGGGTTTTGGAGGCACACAGGTGTAGGAACGCTGGTGCAGGGTGTTGGAGGCACACAGGTGTAGGAACGCTGGTGCAGGGTCTTGGAAGCACACAGGTGTAGGAACGCTGGAGCAGGTACTTGGAAGCACACAGGTGTAGGAACGCTGGAGCAGGTACTTGGAGACACACAGGTGTAGAAATGCTGGTGCAGGGTCTTGGAAGCAGGATACAAATGCTGGGTAACTGGAATACCACAGAGCTAAAGCAGGAACACAAGCTGAAGCTTCCTCCCAAGTTATTGACAACAATGCAAAAGCAAAGCGTCTATGCAGGGCTGGGAGGATAACCCCTCAGAGCAGCACTGATTGGTCATCCGGGTGATTGGGAATGGCCACACCTGGAACAGTCTCTGGATGAGGCCAACAGGGAACTTGTATCTTTCAAGTGGTAACCACAGAGTTAATGGCTGAATCAGAATCACCCAGGTGCTCATTACAAGCACATACTCAGATCTTGCTGCAGCAGGCTGAGAAACAAGACTGACTGACAGGCAGGTAAGACAGGACAAACACACTGAGTTCTGGCAGGATTGTGACAGTACCCCCCCTTTACGGGTGGCCACCGGACACTTCAGGAACTTTGAAGAAAAGTCACAATTCTGCCTCATCGTCAGAACAGGTGGACCATCCATCGTCGATGTAAACGGAATTCCCGTTCCATTGGACACGATAATGAGGATGACTTCCGTCCTGAAGGAACACTTGACTTGGACGAAGAGGACCACTGGAGAAAGACGTAGAGTCAAATTCATCAGGGATAACTGAAGTATTTTTGACTGGAACTGAGAGACGAGAAGATCGGGCCCTTGAGGCTAAGGCACCACTAAGACTCAAATTAAATCTTGTTCGATATCCAGGGGCTTTCGGATAGCCATCTTTAGCATCTAACTGAATTTTTCTCAGAGGTAAGACATGGCAAGGTGAAACAGGATTTTCAAGGAAAGGGGTAGAGTCATAATCCTCATCATACTCGGAATCAGAATCCATGTCTAGAGTTAAGACTGCCTTGCTCTGACTGGAGGTTTCTGAAGACTTGTTGGGGCAAGGTACCGTAGCAGATTCCACTTGAGGATGAGACAGAGAAACACAGCCCACTCTTAAGCTCATGGGTACAGACCTTGAAGATGTGGATATTCAGCAGAAAACTCGAAGGAATCTTTGGAAGGAGACAGAGCCATATAATTTAGTTCCATATCTATGGACCGATTCTTCGGTGACGACTGCGAACCAGCCTGTTTTCTGGCAGCCCGAAAATTTTTGATATATTGATCCAGAAGAGCTTGATCTTGTTCGGGGAGTTCCATCTTGGAGGACTGAGCTAAATCTGTGTTAAAGTATAGAGTCTCTAGAGTACTAACTGTTTTTTTCAACACAGTGGGAGTCGATAGAAGACAGGCTGGAATTATCAGGATCAGGTAAGTTTGGAAGAGTCTCTGGGCTGAAGGATAGTACAGACTTGGAAGTAGACAAACTTGGACCAGCTGGAACCGGAGGACATCCGATTGTACTTGAACCAGCTAGGACCGGCAGGGACTCTGGATTGACGGATGGGACCGGATGATCACTGAAGATGCTTAAACCGGCTGGGACCGTAATGGACTCAGGATTGATGGATGGCAATGGATGATCACTGAATATACTTGAACCGGCTGGGACCGGCATGGACTCTGGACTGACGGTTAAGACCGGATGAGAACCAGAGGTGTCGGAATCGGCTGGAACGAAATGAGCCTCTTGACTGACGGCTGGAACCGGATCATCATTGGAGGTACTTGAACCGGCTGGGACCGGAGTGGACTCTGGACTGACGGATGGGACCGGATGAGGTCCAGAGGTGTCGGAATCGGCTGGAACCGAATGAGCCTCCTGACTGACGGCTGGAACCGGATCATCAATGGAGGTACTTGAACCGGCTGGGACCGGAGTGGACTCTGAACTGACGGATGGGACCGGATGAGGTCCAGAGGTGTCGGAATCGGCTGGAACCGAATGAGCCTCCTGACTGACGGGTTGAACCGGATCATCAATGGAGGTACTTGAACCGGCTGGAACTGGAGTGGACACAGGACTGCGGACCCCCTCATGGGGCTGAAGACTGCGGACCCCCACTTGGGGCTGAAGACTGCGGACCCCCACTTGGGGCTGAAGACTGCGGACCCCCACTTGGGGCTGAAGACTGCGGACCCCCACTTGGGGCTGAAGACTGGATGTGGTCAGAATCACTTTA
>NW_028142713.1:0-35824 GCF_055691185.1 Crinia signifera
TTATTAATGACATCAGCCAATGATAGCTAATAGGGTATATTTGTATATTTCGAATTCATATGAAGGTATATGTCATCCTTCCATGCACATGCAGTATTTCATTATATTTGTTAATATAACTCTGCATAGCCTCCTAATGCCCAGAGGGACGGGCAGTCCATCAGCCACGGGTCCCCAGAGGTTTCCCCCACAGGGGGTTTTCCCTCTCCTGAGTGCTGAAGGATGATTCTTTGTGAGTCACGAGGCTACCACCAGCTTGGTCCTCCTATAGGGCACACAGATGTTAAATCAAAAGATAGATAGATAGATAGATGGGTGGGTGGGCGGGTAGGTATATCGATAGATGGTAAATCATTAGATAGATATGTGGGTAGGTAGATAGATGGCAAATCATTAGCATAACCCAGCACAATACATAATTGTCAGTGTATACCGAGAACATATTATCATGCCCCTTTCCTTTTTTTATTAGGTGAGTGGTCTCCTTGAAACCGATGAAGAAGTCTTAATATGCGACTACTGCAGGGTGACCGGGACCTGGACTGCAGAATCGTCCTCAAGTCAACGAACAAAGATGGCAGCAACAAGAGACCCAAGTCAGGTAATTAATGTGAACATTAATTACTGATAATATGTTTGTGGTATACATTTGGGGGTTTGTAGATAGATAATTGGGTGGGTGAAGCGCAATACCTTTAAAAGATAGGTGGGTAGACACAGCATAATCATTGCTGTCATTACCATCCTCCATATACATCTCCTGCAACCTGATGTTTCCTCATACACACCCAGCCTTCCTGGGGAGAGATCCCTGTGGGAGATAAATATCTTGTCACAGACCAAGTTCCTAATTTGGATGTGCCTGCAGACTTGGAGCTACCCTAAAAAAATCCTTGGTGCATGTTGAAGATCTATACGGGTTCTAGCAAAAATAGACTAAGCTTCTCAAATGGGGACGGCCAGCCTCTTCAGCCAATTTCGCAGCTTTGTGAGGAATATGATTTGGGTAATATCAGGAGATGTGGACAGGAGCTTTATTAATGACATCAGCCAATGATAGCTAATAGGGTATATTTGTATATTTCAAATTCATATGAAGGTATATGTCATCCTTCCATGCACATGCAGTATTTCATTATATTTGCTAATATAACTCTGCATAGCCTCCTAATGCCCAGAGGGACGGGCAGTCCATCAGCCACGGGTCCCCAGAGGTTTCCCCCACAGGGGGTTTTCCCTCTCCTGAGTGCTGAAGGATGATTCTTTGTGAGTCACGAGGCTACCACCAGCTTGGTCCTCCTATAGGGCACACAGATGTTAAATCAAAAGATAGATAGATAGATAGATAGATAGATAGATAGAGGGTGGGTGGGCGGGTAGGTATATCGATAGATGGTAAATCATTAGATAGATATGTGGGTAGGTAGATAGATGGCAAATCATTAGCATAACCCAGCACAATACATAATTGTCAGTGTATACCGAGAACATATTATCATGCCCCTTTCCTTTTTTTATTAGGTGAGTGGTCTCCTTGAAACCGATGAAGAAGTCTTAATATGCGACTACTGCAGGGTGACCGGGACCTGGACTGCAGAATCGTCCTCAAGTCAACGAACAAAGATGGCAGCAACAAGAGACCCAAGTCAGGTAATTAATGTGAACATTAATTACTGATAATATGTTTGTGGTATACATTTGGGGGTTTGTAGATAGATAATTGGGTGGGTGAAGCGCAATACATTTAAAAGATAGGTGGGTAGACACAGCATAATCATTGCTGTCATTACCATCCTCCATATACATCTCCTGCTACCTGATGTTTCCTCATACACACCCAGCCTTCCTGGGGAGAGATCCCTGTGGGAGATAAATATCTTGTCACAGACCAAGTTCCTAATTTGGATGTGTCTGCAGACTTGGAGCTACCCTAAAAAAATCCTTGGTGCATGTTGAAGATCTATAGGGGTTCTAGCAAAAATAGACTAAGCTTCTCAAATGGGGACGGCCAGCCTCTTCAGCCAATTTCGCAGCTTTGTGAGGAATATGATTTGGGTAATATCAGGAGATGTGGACAGGAGCTTTATTAATGACATCAGCCAATGATAGCTAATAGGGTATATTTGTATATTTCGAATTCATATGAAGGTATATGTCATCCTTCCATGCACATGCAGTATTTCATTATATTTGTTAATATGACTCTGCATAGCCTCCTAATGCCCAGAGGGACGGGCAGTCCATCAGCCACGGGTCCCCAGAGGTTTCCCCCACAGGGGGTTTTCCCTCTCCTGAGTGCTGAAGGATGATTCTTTGTGAGTCACGAGGCTACCACCAGCTTGGTCCTCCTATAGGGCACACAGATGTTAAATCAAAAGATAGATAGATAGATAGATGGGTGGGTGGGCGGGTAGGTATATCGATAGATGGTAAATCATTAGATAGATATGTGGGTAGGTAGATAGATGGCAAATCATTAGCATAACCCAGCACAATACATAATTGTCAGTGTATACCGAGAACATATTATCATGCCCCTTTCCTTTTTTTATTAGGTGAGTGGTCTCCTTGAAACCGATGAAGAAGTCTTAATATGCGACTACTGCAGGGTGACCGGGACCTGGACTGCAGAATCGTCCTCAAGTCAACGAACAAAGATGGCAGTGTGAGGGTACGAGTTCCTCAATCACTCAGACACCGAGCAGATGAAACCAAAATATGGTTTATTTTTATCACAGCACACGAAAGTAGATGAAGACAGGAAGAAGAGTCAAATGTAGCATATAAACGTTATCGGGTAGCAGTCCAATGGAAGTCCTTGTAGCAGCAGTTCCAAAGCACAAAACTATCACTTAATCCACACAGCAGTGATAGCCGAAACCTGTGTAAATCCACACAACACAGACGCTCCACACCAGAGCTTGGTAGGATGCCCCCTTCCCGGGCAAACGATGTGTTCCACAAGATCCAGTGAAGGGTAGGACCCCTGAGACCGGATTGCGACTAACATACTGAGCTGGCAGGTGTACAAGTCATTTTAAAAACTTCCAATTTCCCACGCTTCTCCATACCATCAGTGGGCTTGCACTCAATCCCTATTGGTGGATTCAAGTCAGGTTTATCCCCCCTCCCAGGTACTGCTGCTGCCCATCTGCTTCTGCCCCCTGCTGGGGTCGGTTCCAGAAAGTCTGGAAGTGGTCAAGATATGCATAGCAAGATACAATACAACACAAGATTACGTTATGGGCTGATCACCCCCTGTGGTGCCGGGTTCCACTAAGTCTGGTATTGACACAAAGGAGCTGAAAGGTAGAGACACAATCATAGTCTGATTACATTATGTCCTGATTACCCCCTGTGAACATTTCCTGTTGGTAGCAGGGGAATTGAATCACCCCCTGTGAAGATTGTCCCTCAGCTAACACCCTCCTGTGATAGCAGGAACAAAAGTATGGTAATGGGACATAACCTTTTGGTGAATTATTTCCTGGGTATTTCCTGGCAGACCATATTAGGGCAAGAGCGATCTGATCTGGAACTACACACACATATAGGGAGTATATAGACAT
This sequence comes from Crinia signifera, assembly GCF_055691185.1. Lineage (NCBI taxonomy): Eukaryota > Metazoa > Chordata > Amphibia > Anura > Myobatrachidae > Crinia > Crinia signifera. The sequence goes on from NW_028142713.1 coordinate 3,570, forward strand.
ATATGGAGAACAAGAGGGTACCGACGGACTAAAATAGTACATTAATTACTACACCTAATAAAATATAGTAATTACAGATTTACAGTGAGTATGATAACCTCACATTCCTTCCCCTACTATTGTAGTCCCGGTACCAAGCTGTTCTGGAACCAATAACAACCTGGAATAGCGGGATGCAGAGCAGAGAATCTGGGGTTTGGATTTACCACCTGAGTCCCACAGGGTGACATCATACCAAACCCATCTTGTAAAAGGCGGCTGGTTTGCAGAACCAGCAAGGGCATGATTACAGTCTAAGTCATACATTGGAACTAACAAGGGATGTAGCGATTCCTCTTCTTCGGATTCTGGGTACCCCCCCTCTGCAACATTGTAACCTACTAATACTTTTGCCTCGGGCACAATGGGGCAGGGACCACTTTCCACCTCCCCTTCTTGCCCAAGGAACAGGGGCCAAACAGCAGGCCAATATAGGGGCTCTGGCCCTGGCACTTCCACCACCCCGTCATGTCCTTCCTCCCCCAAACCCAAACTAGGGGCATGGCAAATTTCAGTCCAGCATTTGGTCTCAATGTCCAGGGCTGAGGAGGGACCCTCCATCACAAACAATTCCGCTGGTGGCTGCAGGACAGGCTGTGTCAGCTCTGTCCCCTTAAAAGCCAGACGCTCACCTGCAGCTACTTCTGCGCACACCTCCTTCTCCGCGATAGCCTCCTTCCCCAGCTGAGTATGCTGGGCAGCCCGAAACACGACGTCATCTGTGACTGGTGGGCTGGTGGCCTGGATGTTGTCGGATACTCCTCTAACCACGGCGATCTCTTCTTGGACGCAGTCCTCATAGATCCCCTGGCAGCAGGATAATAGCTCTGCATCTCCCACCTCAGCAAAAGGGAAGCAGTAGTGCAGCTCCTCCTGAATAACCTCCTTCACTTTGGGGATAACCTCCCCCTGCAGAGAACACTGAGCAGCTTCCTCCCTAGGATGGGGGAGAAGCAATTGCAAACGGTGCCTTTCATCACGCCCCCTGCGACACTGATCTTGCCATGCTGGGGTATCCAGGAGCCCCCGATCAATCGCCTCTTCCTCTGCCACCACGAAGCACTCCTCCAGACACTGCAATTGTTCCCACACACTCAACTGTGCACCGAAATGGAGAATCCATGCTCGGTAATCAGCAAATGCATTTGTAGGATCTCCCTGATCGTGAAGGATCTGCTGAAGGATTTCCCCGCGAGTGCAGGATCGGATGGGTATCCCTCGCAGCTGACCTTCTGCTATCAGCTCCTCCATACTCATTTCTTCAAGGGCAGTTAGGGGCCCCCCTGACAACGACCCTTCTCTTGCAGTAACAATTAATTCTGTGGCAGACCCCTCGGTTGTCTGCCCAGATTGCAGTAGCCCCCTTCTAGACCTTTCCTCTGGTTCTATCTGGGGCATCAATGTATTCTGGACTTGTCCTTCAGCCTCAGAATATTGTCCTCTTTGTAGCATCTGGGTAACTGTGGCAATCACTTCCTCTGTAAATTCTACAAACTCTGGCTCTCCTAGCAGATTCCAAGAAGTGGCCTCACCTTTACAGTGCAGGAATGCATCCCCCAGGTAACACACTTTGTCCTGTATGCTGGATACTCTCCACCCGCTGACCATCTGCTGAGCGTCTTCCCAGTACTTCCAGATATACTGCATTTTCCTGACAATAAATAACAGATCCGGCTTCCCAGCCTGCCGATACACTGAAGAACCTCCATCCCTGAGCTCCTCTGCTACAGGGGTCTTGAGGCATCGATTTTCTTTCCTTGGAAACATTTTCCCTTTCACAGGACTGACACCTGCTCACTTGCTGAACATCACCTTATTGCATTTTCCGTTTCCTTACATATGGTCTGATCCTCTGTTCTCTGTGCTTTCTGTGCTCGATGGTTGGTGTCTGAATGATCCCACTGTCGCTGCCGCCAAATGTGAGGGTACGAGTTCCTCAATCACTCAGACACCGAGCAGATGAAACCAAAATATGGTTTATTTTTATCACAGCACACGAAAGTAGATGAAGACAGGAAGAAGAGTCAAATGTAGCATATAAACGTTATCGGGTAGCAGTCCAATGGAAGTCCTTGTAGCAGCAGTTCCAAAGCACAAAACTATCACTTAATCCACACAGCAGTGATAGCCGAAACCTGTGTAAATCCACACAACACAGACGCTCCACACCAGAGCTTGGTAGGATGCCCCCTTCCCGGGCAAACGATGTGTTCCACAAGATCCAGTGAAGGGTAGGACCCCTGAGACCGGATTGCGACTAACATACTGAGCTGGCAGGTGTACAAGTCATTTTAAAAACTTCCAATTTCCCACGCTTCTCCATACCATCAGTGGGCTTGCACTCAATCCCTATTGGTGGATTCAAGTCAGGTTTATCCCCCCTCCCAGGTACTGCTGCTGCCCATCTGCTTCTGCCCCCTGCTGGGGTCGGTTCCAGAAAGTCTGGAAGTGGTCAAGATATGCATAGCAAGATACAATACAACACAAGATTACGTTATGGGCTGATCACCCCCTGTGGTGCCGGGTTCCACTAAGTCTGGTATTGACACAAAGGAGCTGAAAGGTAGAGACACAATCATAGTCTGATTACATTATGTCCTGATTACCCCCTGTGAACATTTCCTGTTGGTAGCAGGGGAATTGAATCACCCCCTGTGAAGATTGTCCCTCAGCTAACACCCTCCTGTGATAGCAGGAACAAAAGTATGGTAATGGGACATAACCTTTTGGTGAATTATTTCCTGGGTATTTCCTGGCAGACCATATTAGGGCAAGAGCGATCTGATCTGGAACTACACACACATATAGGGAGTATATAGACATATATGGAGAACAAGAGGGTACCGACGGACTAAAATAGTACATTAATTACTACACCTAATAAAATATAGTAATTACAGATTTACAGTGAGTATGATAACCTCACATTCAGCAACAAGAGACCCAAGTCAGGTAATTAATGTGAACATTAATTACTGATAATATGTTTGTGGTATACATTTGGGGGTTTGTAGATAGATAATTGGGTGGGTGAAGCGCAATACCTTTAAAAGATAGGTGGGTAGACACAGCATAATCATTGCTGTCATTACCATCCTCCATATACATCTCCTGCTACCTGATGTTTCCTCATACACACCCAGCCTTCCTGGGGAGAGATCCCTGTGGGAGATAAATATCTTGTCACAGACCAAGTTCCTAATTTGGATGTGCCTGCAGACTTGGAGCTACCCTAAAAAAATCCTTGGTGCATGTTGAAGATCTATACGGGTTCTAGCAAAAATAGACTAAGCTTCTCAAATGGGGACGGCCAGCCTCTTCAGCCAATTTCGCAGCTTTGTGAGGAATATGATTTGGGTAATATCAGGAGATGTGGACAGGAGCTTTATTAATGACATCAGCCAATGATAGCTAATAGGGTATATTTGTATATTTCGAATTCATATGAAGGTATATGTCATCCTTCCATGCACATGCAGTATTTCATTATATTTGTTAATATAACTCTGCATAGCCTCCTAATGCCCAGAGGGACGGGCAGTCCATCAGCCACGGGTCCCCAGAGGTTTCCCCCACAGGGGGTTTTCCCTCTCCTGAGTGCTGAAGGATGATTCTTTGTGAGTCACGAGGCTACCACCAGCTTGGTCCTCCTATAGGGCACACAGATGTTAAATCAAAAGATAGATAGATAGATAGATGGGTGGGTGGGCGGGTAGGTATATCGATAGATGGTAAATCATTAGATAGATATGTGGGTAGGTAGATAGATGGCAAATCATTAGCATAACCCAGCACAATACATAATTGTCAGTGTATACCGAGAACATATTATCATGCCCCTTTCCTTTTTTTATTAGGTGAGTGGTCTCCTTGAAACCGATGAAGAAGTCTTAATATGCGACTACTGCAGGGTGACCGGGACCTGGACTGCAGAATCGTCCTCAAGTCAACGAACAAAGATGGCAGCAACAAGAGACCCAAGTCAGGTAATTAATGTGAACATTAATTACTGATAATATGTTTGTGGTATACATTTGGGGGTTTGTAGATAGATAATTGGGTGGGTGAAGCGCAATACCTTTAAAAGATAGGTGGGTAGACACAGCATAATCATTGCTGTCATTACCATCCTCCATATACATCTCCTGCTACCTGATGTTTCCTCATACACACCCAGCCTTCCTGGGGAGAGATCCCTGTGGGAGATAAATATCTTGTCACAGACCAAGTTCCTAATTTGGATGTGCCTGCAGACTTGGAGCTACCCTAAAAAAATCCTTGGTGCATGTTGAAGATCTATACGGGTTCTAGCAAAAATAGACTAAGCTTCTCAAATGGGGACGGCCAGCCTCTTCAGCCAATTTCGCAGCTTTGTGAGGAATATGATTTGGGTAATATCAGGAGATGTGGACAGGAGCTTTATTAATGACATCAGCCAATGATAGCTAATAGGGTATATTTGTATATTTCGAATTCATATGAAGGTATATGTCATCCTTCCATGCACATGCAGTATTTCATTATATTTGTTAATATAACTCTGCATAGCCTCCTAATGCCCAGAGGGACGGGCAGTCCATCAGCCACGGGTCCCCAGAGGTTTCCCCCACAGGGGGTTTTCCCTCTCCTGAGTGCTGAAGGATGATTCTTTGTGAGTCACGAGGCTACCACCAGCTTGGTCCTCCTATAGGGCACACAGATGTTAAATCAAAAGATAGATAGATAGATAGATAGATGGGTGGGTGGGCGGGTAGGTATATCGATAGATGGTAAATCATTAGATAGATATGTGGGTAGGTAGATAGATGGCAAATCATTAGCATAACCCAGCACAATACATAATTGTCAGTGTATACCGAGAACATATTATCATGCCCCTTTCCTTTTTTTATTAGGTGAGTGGTCTCCTTGAAACCGATGAAGAAGTCTTAATATGCGACTACTGCAGGGTGACCGGGACCTGGACTGCAGAATCGTCCTCAAGTCAACGAACAAAGATGGCAGCAACAAGAGACCCAAGTCAGGTAATTAATGTGAACATTAATTACTGATAATATGTTTGTGGTATACATTTGGGGGTTTGTAGATAGATAATTGGGTGGGTGAAGCGCAATACCTTTAAAAGATAGGTGGGTAGACACAGCATAATCATTGCTGTCATTACCATCCTCCATATACATCTCCTGCTACCTGATGTTTCCTCATACACACCCAGCCTTCCTGGGGAGAGATCCCTGTGGGAGATAAATATCTTGTCACAGACCAAGTTCCTAATTTGGATGTGCCTGCAGACTTGGAGCTACCCTAAAAAAATCCTTGGTGCATGTTGAAGATCTATACGGGTTCTAGCAAAAATAGACTAAGCTTCTCAAATGGGGACGGCCAGCCTCTTCAGCCAATTTCGCAGCTTTGTGAGGAATATGATTTGGGTAATATCAGGAGATGTGGACAGGAGCTTTATTAATGACATCAGCCAATGATAGCTAATAGGGTATATTTGTATATTTCGAATTCATATGAAGGTATATGTCATCCTTCCATGCACATGCAGTATTTCATTATATTTGCTAATATAACTCTGCATAGCCTCCTAATGCCCAGAGGGACGGGCAGTCCATCAGCCACGGGTCCCCAGAGGTTTCCCCCACAGGGGGTTTTCCCTCTCCTGAGTGCTGAAGGATGATTCTTTGTGAGTCACGAGGCTACCACCAGCTTGGTCCTCCTATAGGGCACACAGATGTTAAATCAAAAGATAGATAGATAGATAGATAGATAGATAGATAGAGGGTGGGTGGGCGGGTAGGTATATCGATAGATGGTAAATCATTAGATAGATATGTGGGTAGGTAGATAGATGGCAAATCATTAGCATAACCCAGCACAATACATAATTGTCAGTGTATACCGAGAACATATTATCATGCCCCTTTCCTTTTTTTATTAGGTGAGTGGTCTCCTTGAAACCGATGAAGAAGTCTTAATATGCGACTACTGCAGGGTGACCGGGACCTGGACTGCAGAATCGTCCTCAAGTCAACGAACAAAGATGGCAGCAACAAGAGACCCAAGTCAGGTAATTAATGTGAACATTAATTACTGATAATATGTTTGTGGTATACATTTGGGGGTTTGTAGATAGATAATTGGGTGGGTGAAGCGCAATACCTTTAAAAGATAGGTGGGTAGACACAGCATAATCATTGCTGTCATTACCATCCTCCATATACATCTCCTGCTACCTGATGTTTCCTCATACACACCCAGCCTTCCTGGGGAGAGATCCCTGTGGGAGATAAATATCTTGTCACAGACCAAGTTCCTAATTTGGATGTGCCTGCAGACTTGGAGCTACCCTAAAAAAATCCTTGGTGCATGTTGAAGATCTATAGGGGTTCTAGCAAAAATAGACTAAGCTTCTCAAATGGGGACGGCCAGCCTCTTCAGCCAATTTCGCAGCTTTGTGAGGAATATGATTTGGGTAATATCAGGAGATGTGGACAGGAGCTTTATTAATGACATCAGCCAATGATAGCTAATAGGGTATATTTGTATATTTCGAATTCATATGAAGGTATATGTCATCCTTCCATGCACATGCAGTATTTCATTATATTTGTTAATATAACTCTGCATAGCCTCCTAATGCCCAGAGGGACGGGCAGTCCATCAGCCACGGGTCCCCAGAGGTTTCCCCCACAGGGGGTTTTCCCTCTCCTGAGTGCTGAAGGATGATTCTTTGTGAGTCACGAGGCTACCACCAGCTTGGTCCTCCTATAGGGCACACAGATGTTAAATCAAAAGATAGATAGATAGATAGATGGGTGGGTGGGCGGGTAGGTATATCGATAGATGGTAAATCATTAGATAGATATGTGGGTAGGTAGATAGATGGCAAATCATTAGCATAACCCAGCACAATACATAATTGTCAGTGTATACCGAGAACATATTATCATGCCCCTTTCCTTTTTTTATTAGGTGAGTGGTCTCCTTGAAACCGATGAAGAAGTCTTAATATGCGACTACTGCAGGGTGACCGGGACCTGGACTGCAGAATCGTCCTCAAGTCAACGAACAAAGATGGCAGCAACAAGAGACCCAAGTCAGGTAATTAATGTGAACATTAATTACTGATAATATGTTTGTGGTATACATTTGGGGGTTTGTAGATAGATAATTGGGTGGGTGAAGCGCAATACCTTTAAAAGATAGGTGGGTAGACACAGCATAATCATTGCTGTCATTACCATCCTCCATATACATCTCCTGCTACCTGATGTTTCCTCATACACACCCAGCCTTCCTGGGGAGAGATCCCTGTGGGAGATAAATATCTTGTCACAGACCAAGTTCCTAATTTGGATGTGCCTGCAGACTTGGAGCTACCCTAAAAAAATCCTTGGTGCATGTTGAAGATCTATAGGGGTTCTAGCAAAAATAGACTAAGCTTCTCAAATGGGGACGGCCAGCCTCTTCAGCCAATTTCGCAGCTTTGTGAGGAATATGATTTGGGTAATATCAGGAGATGTGGACAGGAGCTTTATTAATGACATCAGCCAATGATAGCTAATAGGGTATATTTGTATATTTCGAATTCATATGAAGGTATATGTCATCCTTCCATGCACATGCAGTATTTCATTATATTTGTTAATATAACTCTGCATAGCCTCCTAATGCCCAGAGGGACGGGCAGTCCATCAGCCACGGGTCCCCAGAGGTTTCCCCCACAGGGGGTTTTCCCTCTCCTGAGTGCTGAAGGATGATTCTTTGTGAGTCACGAGGCTACCACCAGCTTGGTCCTCCTATAGGGCACACAGATGTTAAATCAAAAGATAGATAGATAGATAGATAGATGGGTGGGTGGGCGGGTAGGTATATCGATAGATGGTAAATCATTAGATAGATATGTGGGTAGGTAGATAGATGGCAAATCATTAGCATAACCCAGCACAATACATAATTGTCAGTGTATACCGAGAACATATTATCATGCCCCTTTCCTTTTTTTATTAGGTGAGTGGTCTCCTTGAAACCGATGAAGAAGTCTTAATATGCGACTACTGCAGGGTGACCGGGACCTGGACTGCAGAATCGTCCTCAAGTCAACGAACAAAGATGGCAGCAACAAGAGACCCAAGTCAGGTAATTAATGTGAACATTAATTACTGATAATATGTTTGTGGTATACATTTGGGGGTTTGTAGATAGATAATTGGGTGGGTGAAGCGCAATACCTTTAAAAGATAGGTGGGTAGACACAGCATAATCATTGCTGTCATTACCATCCTCCATATACATCTCCTGCTACCTGATGTTTCCTCATACACACCCAGCCTTCCTGGGGAGAGATCCCTGTGGGAGATAAATATCTTGTCACAGACCAAGTTCCTAATTTGGATGTGCCTGCAGACTTGGAGCTACCCTAAAAAAATCCTTGGTGCATGTTGAAGATCTATACGGGTTCTAGCAAAAATAGACTAAGCTTCTCAAATGGGGACGGCCAGCCTCTTCAGCCAATTTCGCAGCTTTGTGAGGAATATGATTTGGGTAATATCAGGAGATGTGGACAGGAGCTTTATTAATGACATCAGCCAATGATAGCTAATAGGGTATATTTGTATATTTCGAATTCATATGAAGGTATATGTCATCCTTCCATGCACATGCAGTATTTCATTATATTTGCTAATATAACTCTGCATAGCCTCCTAATGCCCAGAGGGACGGGCAGTCCATCAGCCACGGGTCCCCAGAGGTTTCCCCCACAGGGGGTTTTCCCTCTCCTGAGTGCTGAAGGATGATTCTTTGTGAGTCACGAGGCTACCACCAGCTTGGTCCTCCTATAGGGCACACAGATGTTAAATCAAAAGATAGATAGATAGATAGATAGATAGAGGGTGGGTGGGCGGGTAGGTATATCGATAGATGGTAAATCATTAGATAGATATGCGGGTAGGTAGATAGATGGCAAATCATTAGCATAACCCAGCACAATACATAATTGTCAGTGTATACCGAGAACATATTATCATGCCCCTTTCCTTTTTTTATTAGGTGAGTGGTCTCCTTGAAACCGATGAAGAAGTCTTAATATGCGACTACTGCAGGGTGACCGGGACCTGGACTGCAGAATCGTCCTCAAGTCAACGAACAAAGATGGCAGCAACAAGAGACCCAAGTCAGGTAATTAATGTGAACATTAATTACTGATAATATGTTTGTGGTATACATTTGGGGGTTTGTAGATAGATAATTGGGTGGGTGAAGCGCAATACCTTTAAAAGATAGGTGGGTAGACACAGCATAATCATTGCTGTCATTACCATCCTCCATATACATCTCCTGCTACCTGATGTTTCCTCATACACACCCAGCCTTCCTGGGGAGAGATCCCTGTGGGAGATAAATATCTTGTCACAGACCAAGTTCCTAATTTGGATGTGCCTGCAGACTTGGAGCTACCCTAAAAAAATCCTTGGTGCATGTTGAAGATCTATAGGGGTTCTAGCAAAAATAGACTAAGCTTCTCAAATGGGGACGGCCAGCCTCTTCAGCCAATTTCGCAGCTTTGTGAGGAATATGATTTGGGTAATATCAGGAGATGTGGACAGGAGCTTTATTAATGACATCAGCCAATGATAGCTAATAGGGTATATTTGTATATTTCGAATTCATATGAAGGTATATGTCATCCTTCCATGCACATGCAGTATTTCATTATATTTGTTAATATAACTCTGCATAGCCTCCTAATGCCCAGAGGGACGGGCAGTCCATCAGCCACGGGTCCCCAGAGGTTTCCCCCACAGGGGGTTTTCCCTCTCCTGAGTGCTGAAGGATGATTCTTTGTGAGTCACGAGGCTACCACCAGCTTGGTCCTCCTATAGGGCACACAGATGTTAAATCAAAAGATAGATAGATAGATAGATAGATGGGTGGGTGGGCGGGTAGGTATATCGATAGATGGTAAATCATTAGATAGATATGTGGGTAGGTAGATAGATGGCAAATCATTAGCATAACCCAGCACAATACATAATTGTCAGTGTATACCGAGAACATATTATCATGCCCCTTTCCTTTTTTTATTAGGTGAGTGGTCTCCTTGAAACCGATGAAGAAGTCTTAATATGCGACTACTGCAGGGTGACCGGGACCTGGACTGCAGAATCGTCCTCAAGTCAACGAACAAAGATGGCAGCAACAAGAGACCCAAGTCAGGTAATTAATGTGAACATTAATTACTGATAATATGTTTGTGGTATACATTTGGGGGTTTGTAGATAGATAATTGGGTGGGTGAAGCGCAATACCTTTAAAAGATAGGTGGGTAGACACAGCATAATCATTGCTGTCATTACCATCCTCCATATACATCTCCTGCTACCTGATGTTTCCTCATACACACCCAGCCTTCCTGGGGAGAGATCCCTGTGGGAGATAAATATCTTGTCACAGACCAAGTTCCTAATTTGGATGTGCCTGCAGACTTGGAGCTACCCTAAAAAAATCCTTGGTGCATGTTGAAGATCTATACGGGTTCTAGCAAAAATAGACTAAGCTTCTCAAATGGGGACGGCCAGCCTCTTCAGCCAATTTCGCAGCTTTGTGAGGAATATGATTTGGGTAATATCAGGAGATGTGGACAGGAGCTTTATTAATGACATCAGCCAATGATAGCTAATAGGGTATATTTGTATATTTCGAATTCATATGAAGGTATATGTCATCCTTCCATGCACATGCAGTATTTCATTATATTTGCTAATATAACTCTGCATAGCCTCCTAATGCCCAGAGGGACGGGCAGTCCATCAGCCACGGGTCCCCAGAGGTTTCCCCCACAGGGGGTTTTCCCTCTCCTGAGTGCTGAAGGATGATTCTTTGTGAGTCACGAGGCTACCACCAGCTTGGTCCTCCTATAGGGCACACAGATGTTAAATCAAAAGATAGATAGATAGATAGATAGATAGAGGGTGGGTGGGCGGGTAGGTATATCGATAGATGGTAAATCATTAGATAGATATGTGGGTAGGTAGATAGATGGCAAATCATTAGCATAACCCAGCACAATACATAATTGTCAGTGTATACCGAGAACATATTATCATGCCCCTTTCCTTTTTTTATTAGGTGAGTGGTCTCCTTGAAACCGATGAAGAAGTCTTAATATGCGACTACTGCAGGGTGACCGGGACCTGGACTGCAGAATCGTCCTCAAGTCAACGAACAAAGATGGCAGCAACAAGAGACCCAAGTCAGGTAATTAATGTGAACATTAATTACTGATAATATGTTTGTGGTATACATTTGGGGGTTTGTAGATAGATAATTGGGTGGGTGAAGCGCAATACCTTTAAAAGATAGGTGGGTAGACACAGCATAATCATTGCTGTCATTACCATCCTCCATATACATCTCCTGCTACCTGATGTTTCCTCATACACACCCAGCCTTCCTGGGGAGAGATCCCTGTGGGAGATAAATATCTTGTCACAGACCAAGTTCCTAATTTGGATGTGCCTGCAGACTTGGAGCTACCCTAAAAAAATCCTTGGTGCATGTTGAAGATCTATAGGGGTTCTAGCAAAAATAGACTAAGCTTCTCAAATGGGGACGGCCAGCCTCTTCAGCCAATTTCGCAGCTTTGTGAGGAATATGATTTGGGTAATATCAGGAGATGTGGACAGGAGCTTTATTAATGACATCAGCCAATGATAGCTAATAGGGTATATTTGTATATTTCGAATTCATATGAAGGTATATGTCATCCTTCCATGCACATGCAGTATTTCATTATATTTGTTAATATAACTCTGCATAGCCTCCTAATGCCCAGAGGGACGGGCAGTCCATCAGCCACGGGTCCCCAGAGGTTTCCCCCACAGGGGGTTTTCCCTCTCCTGAGTGCTGAAGGATGATTCTTTGTGAGTCACGAGGCTACCACCAGCTTGGTCCTCCTATAGGGCACACAGATGTTAAATCAAAAGATAGATAGATAGATAGATGGGTGGGTGGGCGGGTAGGTATATCGATAGATGGTAAATCATTAGATAGATATGTGGGTAGGTAGATAGATGGCAAATCATTAGCATAACCCAGCACAATACATAATTGTCAGTGTATACCGAGAACATATTATCATGCCCCTTTCCTTTTTTTATTAGGTGAGTGGTCTCCTTGAAACCGATGAAGAAGTCTTAATATGCGACTACTGCAGGGTGACCGGGACCTGGACTGCAGAATCGTCCTCAAGTCAACGAACAAAGATGGCAGCAACAAGAGACCCAAGTCAGGTAATTAATGTGAACATTAATTACTGATAATATGTTTGTGGTATACATTTGGGGGTTTGTAGATAGATAATTGGGTGGGTGAAGCGCAATACCTTTAAAAGATAGGTGGGTAGACACAGCATAATCATTGCTGTCATTACCATCCTCCATATACATCTCCTGCAACCTGATGTTTCCTCATACACACCCAGCCTTCCTGGGGAGAGATCCCTGTGGGAGATAAATATCTTGTCACAGACCAAGTTCCTAATTTGGATGTGCCTGCAGACTTGGAGCTACCCTAAAAAAATCCTTGGTGCATGTTGAAGATCTATACGGGTTCTAGCAAAAATAGACTAAGCTTCTCAAATGGGGACGGCCAGCCTCTTCAGCCAATTTCGCAGCTTTGTGAGGAATATGATTTGGGTAATATCAGGAGATGTGGACAGGAGCTTTATTAATGACATCAGCCAATGATAGCTAATAGGGTATATTTGTATATTTCAAATTCATATGAAGGTATATGTCATCCTTCCATGCACATGCAGTATTTCATTATATTTGCTAATATAACTCTGCATAGCCTCCTAATGCCCAGAGGGACGGGCAGTCCATCAGCCACGGGTCCCCAGAGGTTTCCCCCACAGGGGGTTTTCCCTCTCCTGAGTGCTGAAGGATGATTCTTTGTGAGTCACGAGGCTACCACCAGCTTGGTCCTCCTATAGGGCACACAGATGTTAAATCAAAAGATAGATAGATAGATAGATAGATAGATAGATAGAGGGTGGGTGGGCGGGTAGGTATATCGATAGATGGTAAATCATTAGATAGATATGTGGGTAGGTAGATAGATGGCAAATCATTAGCATAACCCAGCACAATACATAATTGTCAGTGTATACCGAGAACATATTATCATGCCCCTTTCCTTTTTTTATTAGGTGAGTGGTCTCCTTGAAACCGATGAAGAAGTCTTAATATGCGACTACTGCAGGGTGACCGGGACCTGGACTGCAGAATCGTCCTCAAGTCAACGAACAAAGATGGCAGCAACAAGAGACCCAAGTCAGGTAATTAATGTGAACATTAATTACTGATAATATGTTTGTGGTATACATTTGGGGGTTTGTAGATAGATAATTGGGTGGGTGAAGCGCAATACATTTAAAAGATAGGTGGGTAGACACAGCATAATCATTGCTGTCATTACCATCCTCCATATACATCTCCTGCTACCTGATGTTTCCTCATACACACCCAGCCTTCCTGGGGAGAGATCCCTGTGGGAGATAAATATCTTGTCACAGACCAAGTTCCTAATTTGGATGTGTCTGCAGACTTGGAGCTACCCTAAAAAAATCCTTGGTGCATGTTGAAGATCTATAGGGGTTCTAGCAAAAATAGACTAAGCTTCTCAAATGGGGACGGCCAGCCTCTTCAGCCAATTTCGCAGCTTTGTGAGGAATATGATTTGGGTAATATCAGGAGATGTGGACAGGAGCTTTATTAATGACATCAGCCAATGATAGCTAATAGGGTATATTTGTATATTTCGAATTCATATGAAGGTATATGTCATCCTTCCATGCACATGCAGTATTTCATTATATTTGTTAATATGACTCTGCATAGCCTCCTAATGCCCAGAGGGACGGGCAGTCCATCAGCCACGGGTCCCCAGAGGTTTCCCCCACAGGGGGTTTTCCCTCTCCTGAGTGCTGAAGGATGATTCTTTGTGAGTCACGAGGCTACCACCAGCTTGGTCCTCCTATAGGGCACACAGATGTTAAATCAAAAGATAGATAGATAGATAGATAGATGGGTGGGTGGGCGGGTAGGTATATCGATAGATGGTAAATCATTAGATAGATATGTGGGTAGGTAGATAGATGGCAAATCATTAGCATAACCCAGCACAATACATAATTGTCAGTGTATACCGAGAACATATTATCATGCCCCTTTCCTTTTTTTATTAGGTGAGTGGTCTCCTTGAAACCGATGAAGAAGTCTTAATATGCGACTACTGCAGGGTGACCGGGACCTGGACTGCAGAATCGTCCTCAAGTCAACGAACAAAGATGGCAGCAACAAGAGACCCAAGTCAGGTAATTAATGTGAACATTAATTACTGATAATATGTTTGTGGTATACATTTGGGGGTTTGTAGATAGATAATTGGGTGGGTGAAGCGCAATACCTTTAAAAGATAGGTGGGTAGACACAGCATAATCATTGCTGTCATTACCATCCTCCATATACATCTCCTGCAACCTGATGTTTCCTCATACACACCCAGCCTTCCTGGGGAGAGATCCCTGTGGGAGATAAATATCTTGTCACAGACCAAGTTCCTAATTTGGATGTGCCTGCAGACTTGGAGCTACCCTAAAAAAATCCTTGGTGCATGTTGAAGATCTATACGGGTTCTAGCAAAAATAGACTAAGCTTCTCAAATGGGGACGGCCAGCCTCTTCAGCCAATTTCGCAGCTTTGTGAGGAATATGATTTGGGTAATATCAGGAGATGTGGACAGGAGCTTTATTAATGACATCAGCCAATGATAGCTAATAGGGTATATTTGTATATTTCAAATTCATATGAAGGTATATGTCATCCTTCCATGCACATGCAGTATTTCATTATATTTGCTAATATAACTCTGCATAGCCTCCTAATGCCCAGAGGGACGGGCAGTCCATCAGCCACGGGTCCCCAGAGGTTTCCCCCACAGGGGGTTTTCCCTCTCCTGAGTGCTGAAGGATGATTCTTTGTGAGTCACGAGGCTACCACCAGCTTGGTCCTCCTATAGGGCACACAGATGTTAAATCAAAAGATAGATAGATAGATAGATAGATAGATAGATAGAGGGTGGGTGGGCGGGTAGGTATATCGATAGATGGTAAATCATTAGATAGATATGTGGGTAGGTAGATAGATGGCAAATCATTAGCATAACCCAGCACAATACATAATTGTCAGTGTATACCGAGAACATATTATCATGCCCCTTTCCTTTTTTTATTAGGTGAGTGGTCTCCTTGAAACCGATGAAGAAGTCTTAATATGCGACTACTGCAGGGTGACCGGGACCTGGACTGCAGAATCGTCCTCAAGTCAACGAACAAAGATGGCAGCAACAAGAGACCCAAGTCAGGTAATTAATGTGAACATTAATTACTGATAATATGTTTGTGGTATACATTTGGGGGTTTGTAGATAGATAATTGGGTGGGTGAAGCGCAATACATTTAAAAGATAGGTGGGTAGACACAGCATAATCATTGCTGTCATTACCATCCTCCATATACATCTCCTGCTACCTGATGTTTCCTCATACACACCCAGCCTTCCTGGGGAGAGATCCCTGTGGGAGATAAATATCTTGTCACAGACCAAGTTCCTAATTTGGATGTGTCTGCAGACTTGGAGCTACCCTAAAAAAATCCTTGGTGCATGTTGAAGATCTATAGGGGTTCTAGCAAAAATAGACTAAGCTTCTCAAATGGGGACGGCCAGCCTCTTCAGCCAATTTCGCAGCTTTGTGAGGAATATGATTTGGGTAATATCAGGAGATGTGGACAGGAGCTTTATTAATGACATCAGCCAATGATAGCTAATAGGGTATATTTGTATATTTCGAATTCATATGAAGGTATATGTCATCCTTCCATGCACATGCAGTATTTCATTATATTTGTTAATATGACTCTGCATAGCCTCCTAATGCCCAGAGGGACGGGCAGTCCATCAGCCACGGGTCCCCAGAGGTTTCCCCCACAGGGGGTTTTCCCTCTCCTGAGTGCTGAAGGATGATTCTTTGTGAGTCACGAGGCTACCACCAGCTTGGTCCTCCTATAGGGCACACAGATGTTAAATCAAAAGATAGATAGATAGATAGATAGATGGGTGGGTGGGCGGGTAGGTATATCGATAGATGGTAAATCATTAGATAGATATGTGGGTAGGTAGATAGATGGCAAATCATTAGCATAACCCAGCACAATACATAATTGTCAGTGTATACCGAGAACATATTATCATGCCCCTTTCCTTTTTTTATTAGGTGAGTGGTCTCCTTGAAACCGATGAAGAAGTCTTAATATGCGACTACTGCAGGGTGACCGGGACCTGGACTGCAGAATCGTCCTCAAGTCAACGAACAAAGATGGCAGCAACAAGAGACCCAAGTCAGGTAATTAATGTGAACATTAATTACTGATAATATGTTTGTGGTATACATTTGGGGGTTTGTAGATAGATAATTGGGTGGGTGAAGCGCAATACCTTTAAAAGATAGGTGGGTAGACACAGCATAATCATTGCTGTCATTACCATCCTCCATATACATCTCCTGCTACCTGATGTTTCCTCATACACACCCAGCCTTCCTGGGGAGAGATCCCTGTGGGAGATAAATATCTTGTCACAGACCAAGTTCCTAATTTGGATGTGCCTGCAGACTTGGAGCTACCCTAAAAAAATCCTTGGTGCATGTTGAAGATCTATACGGGTTCTAGCAAAAATAGACTAAGCTTCTCAAATGGGGACGGCCAGCCTCTTCAGCCAATTTCGCAGCTTTGTGAGGAATATGATTTGGGTAATATCAGGAGATGTGGACAGGAGCTTTATTAATGACATCAGCCAATGATAGCTAATAGGGTATATTTGTATATTTCGAATTCATATGAAGGTATATGTCATCCTTCCATGCACATGCAGTATTTCATTATATTTGCTAATATAACTCTGCATAGCCTCCTAATGCCCAGAGGGACGGGCAGTCCATCAGCCACGGGTCCCCAGAGGTTTCCCCCACAGGGGGTTTTCCCTCTCCTGAGTGCTGAAGGATGATTCTTTGTGAGTCACGAGGCTACCACCAGCTTGGTCCTCCTATAGGGCACACAGATGTTAAATCAAAAGATAGATAGATAGATAGATAGATAGATAGAGGGTGGGTGGGCGGGTAGGTATATCGATAGATGGTAAATCATTAGATAGATATGTGGGTAGGTAGATAGATGGCAAATCATTAGCATAACCCAGCACAATACATAATTGTCAGTGTATACCGAGAACATATTATCATGCCCCTTTCCTTTTTTTATTAGGTGAGTGGTCTCCTTGAAACCGATGAAGAAGTCTTAATATGCGACTACTGCAGGGTGACCGGGACCTGGACTGCAGAATCGTCCTCAAGTCAACGAACAAAGATGGCAGCAACAAGAGACCCAAGTCAGGTAATTAATGTGAACATTAATTACTGATAATATGTTTGTGGTATACATTTGGGGGTTTGTAGATAGATAATTGGGTGGGTGAAGCGCAATACCTTTAAAAGATAGGTGGGTAGACACAGCATAATCATTGCTGTCATTACCATCCTCCATATACATCTCCTGCTACCTGATGTTTCCTCATACACACCCAGCCTTCCTGGGGAGAGATCCCTGTGGGAGATAAATATCTTGTCACAGACCAAGTTCCTAATTTGGATGTGCCTGCAGACTTGGAGCTACCCTAAAAAAATCCTTGGTGCATGTTGAAGATCTATAGGGGTTCTAGCAAAAATAGACTAAGCTTCTCAAATGGGGACGGCCAGCCTCTTCAGCCAATTTCGCAGCTTTGTGAGGAATATGATTTGGGTAATATCAGGAGATGTGGACAGGAGCTTTATTAATGACATCAGCCAATGATAGCTAATAGGGTATATTTGTATATTTCGAATTCATATGAAGGTATATGTCATCCTTCCATGCACATGCAGTATTTCATTATATTTGTTAATATAACTCTGCATAGCCTCCTAATGCCCAGAGGGACGGGCAGTCCATCAGCCACGGGTCCCCAGAGGTTTCCCCCACAGGGGGTTTTCCCTCTCCTGAGTGCTGAAGGATGATTCTTTGTGAGTCACGAGGCTACCACCAGCTTGGTCCTCCTATAGGGCACACAGATGTTAAATCAAAAGATAGATAGATAGATAGATGGGTGGGTGGGCGGGTAGGTATATCGATAGATGGTAAATCATTAGATAGATATGTGGGTAGGTAGATAGATGGCAAATCATTAG
Organism: Crinia signifera; assembly: GCF_055691185.1. Taxonomy (NCBI): domain Eukaryota; kingdom Metazoa; phylum Chordata; class Amphibia; order Anura; family Myobatrachidae; genus Crinia; species Crinia signifera. The sequence continues at coordinate 21,957 of NW_028142713.1, forward strand.
CATAACCCAGCACAATACATAATTGTCAGTGTATACCGAGAACATATTATCATGCCCCTTTCCTTTTTTTATTAGGTGAGTGGTCTCCTTGAAACCGATGAAGAAGTCTTAATATGCGACTACTGCAGGGTGACCGGGACCTGGACTGCAGAATCGTCCTCAAGTCAACGAACAAAGATGGCAGCAACAAGAGACCCAAGTCAGGTAATTAATGTGAACATTAATTACTGATAATATGTTTGTGGTATACATTTGGGGGTTTGTAGATAGATAATTGGGTGGGTGAAGCGCAATACCTTTAAAAGATAGGTGGGTAGACACAGCATAATCATTGCTGTCATTACCATCCTCCATATACATCTCCTGCAACCTGATGTTTCCTCATACACACCCAGCCTTCCTGGGGAGAGATCCCTGTGGGAGATAAATATCTTGTCACAGACCAAGTTCCTAATTTGGATGTGCCTGCAGACTTGGAGCTACCCTAAAAAAATCCTTGGTGCATGTTGAAGATCTATACGGGTTCTAGCAAAAATAGACTAAGCTTCTCAAATGGGGACGGCCAGCCTCTTCAGCCAATTTCGCAGCTTTGTGAGGAATATGATTTGGGTAATATCAGGAGATGTGGACAGGAGCTTTATTAATGACATCAGCCAATGATAGCTAATAGGGTATATTTGTATATTTCAAATTCATATGAAGGTATATGTCATCCTTCCATGCACATGCAGTATTTCATTATATTTGCTAATATAACTCTGCATAGCCTCCTAATGCCCAGAGGGACGGGCAGTCCATCAGCCACGGGTCCCCAGAGGTTTCCCCCACAGGGGGTTTTCCCTCTCCTGAGTGCTGAAGGATGATTCTTTGTGAGTCACGAGGCTACCACCAGCTTGGTCCTCCTATAGGGCACACAGATGTTAAATCAAAAGATAGATAGATAGATAGATAGATAGAGGGTGGGTGGGCGGGTAGGTATATCGATAGATGGTAAATCATTAGATAGATATGTGGGTAGGTAGATAGATGGCAAATCATTAGCATAACCCAGCACAATACATAATTGTCAGTGTATACCGAGAACATATTATCATGCCCCTTTCCTTTTTTTATTAGGTGAGTGGTCTCCTTGAAACCGATGAAGAAGTCTTAATATGCGACTACTGCAGGGTGACCGGGACCTGGACTGCAGAATCGTCCTCAAGTCAACGAACAAAGATGGCAGCAACAAGAGACCCAAGTCAGGTAATTAATGTGAACATTAATTACTGATAATATGTTTGTGGTATACATTTGGGGGTTTGTAGATAGATAATTGGGTGGGTGAAGCGCAATACATTTAAAAGATAGGTGGGTAGACACAGCATAATCATTGCTGTCATTACCATCCTCCATATACATCTCCTGCTACCTGATGTTTCCTCATACACACCCAGCCTTCCTGGGGAGAGATCCCTGTGGGAGATAAATATCTTGTCACAGACCAAGTTCCTAATTTGGATGTGTCTGCAGACTTGGAGCTACCCTAAAAAAATCCTTGGTGCATGTTGAAGATCTATAGGGGTTCTAGCAAAAATAGACTAAGCTTCTCAAATGGGGACGGCCAGCCTCTTCAGCCAATTTCGCAGCTTTGTGAGGAATATGATTTGGGTAATATCAGGAGATGTGGACAGGAGCTTTATTAATGACATCAGCCAATGATAGCTAATAGGGTATATTTGTATATTTCGAATTCATATGAAGGTATATGTCATCCTTCCATGCACATGCAGTATTTCATTATATTTGTTAATATGACTCTGCATAGCCTCCTAATGCCCAGAGGGACGGGCAGTCCATCAGCCACGGGTCCCCAGAGGTTTCCCCCACAGGGGGTTTTCCCTCTCCTGAGTGCTGAAGGATGATTCTTTGTGAGTCACGAGGCTACCACCAGCTTGGTCCTCCTATAGGGCACACAGATGTTAAATCAAAAGATAGATAGATAGATAGATGGGTGGGTGGGCGGGTAGGTATATCGATAGATGGTAAATCATTAGATAGATATGTGGGTAGGTAGATAGATGGCAAATCATTAGCATAACCCAGCACAATACATAATTGTCAGTGTATACCGAGAACATATTATCATGCCCCTTTCCTTTTTTTATTAGGTGAGTGGTCTCCTTGAAACCGATGAAGAAGTCTTAATATGCGACTACTGCAGGGTGACCGGGACCTGGACTGCAGAATCGTCCTCAAGTCAACGAACAAAGATGGCAGTGTGAGGGTACGAGTTCCTCAATCACTCAGACACCGAGCAGATGAAACCAAAATATGGTTTATTTTTATCACAGCACACGAAAGTAGATGAAGACAGGAAGAAGAGTCAAATGTAGCATATAAACGTTATCGGGTAGCAGTCCAATGGAAGTCCTTGTAGCAGCAGTTCCAAAGCACAAAACTATCACTTAATCCACACAGCAGTGATAGCCGAAACCTGTGTAAATCCACACAACACAGACGCTCCACACCAGAGCTTGGTAGGATGCCCCCTTCCCGGGCAAACGATGTGTTCCACAAGATCCAGTGAAGGGTAGGACCCCTGAGACCGGATTGCGACTAACATACTGAGCTGGCAGGTGTACAAGTCATTTTAAAAACTTCCAATTTCCCACGCTTCTCCATACCATCAGTGGGCTTGCACTCAATCCCTATTGGTGGATTCAAGTCAGGTTTATCCCCCCTCCCAGGTACTGCTGCTGCCCATCTGCTTCTGCCCCCTGCTGGGGTCGGTTCCAGAAAGTCTGGAAGTGGTCAAGATATGCATAGCAAGATACAATACAACACAAGATTACGTTATGGGCTGATCACCCCCTGTGGTGCCGGGTTCCACTAAGTCTGGTATTGACACAAAGGAGCTGAAAGGTAGAGACACAATCATAGTCTGATTACATTATGTCCTGATTACCCCCTGTGAACATTTCCTGTTGGTAGCAGGGGAATTGAATCACCCCCTGTGAAGATTGTCCCTCAGCTAACACCCTCCTGTGATAGCAGGAACAAAAGTATGGTAATGGGACATAACCTTTTGGTGAATTATTTCCTGGGTATTTCCTGGCAGACCATATTAGGGCAAGAGCGATCTGATCTGGAACTACACACACATATAGGGAGTATATAGACATATATGGAGAACAAGAGGGTACCGACGGACTAAAATAGTACATTAATTACTACACCTAATAAAATATAGTAATTACAGATTTACAGTGAGTATGATAACCTCACATTCCTTCCCCTACTATTGTAGTCCCGGTACCAAGCTGTTCTGGAACCAATAACAACCTGGAATAGCGGGATGCAGAGCAGAGAATCTGGGGTTTGGATTTACCACCTGAGTCCCACAGGGTGACATCATACCAAACCCATCTTGTAAAAGGCGGCTGGTTTGCAGAACCAGCAAGGGCATGATTACAGTCTAAGTCATACATTGGAACTAACAAGGGATGTAGCGATTCCTCTTCTTCGGATTCTGGGTACCCCCCCTCTGCAACATTGTAACCTACTAATACTTTTGCCTCGGGCACAATGGGGCAGGGACCACTTTCCACCTCCCCTTCTTGCCCAAGGAACAGGGGCCAAACAGCAGGCCAATATAGGGGCTCTGGCCCTGGCACTTCCACCACCCCGTCATGTCCTTCCTCCCCCAAACCCAAACTAGGGGCATGGCAAATTTCAGTCCAGCATTTGGTCTCAATGTCCAGGGCTGAGGAGGGACCCTCCATCACAAACAATTCCGCTGGTGGCTGCAGGACAGGCTGTGTCAGCTCTGTCCCCTTAAAAGCCAGACGCTCACCTGCAGCTACTTCTGCGCACACCTCCTTCTCCGCGATAGCCTCCTTCCCCAGCTGAGTATGCTGGGCAGCCCGAAACACGACGTCATCTGTGACTGGTGGGCTGGTGGCCTGGATGTTGTCGGATACTCCTCTAACCACGGCGATCTCTTCTTGGACGCAGTCCTCATAGATCCCCTGGCAGCAGGATAATAGCTCTGCATCTCCCACCTCAGCAAAAGGGAAGCAGTAGTGCAGCTCCTCCTGAATAACCTCCTTCACTTTGGGGATAACCTCCCCCTGCAGAGAACACTGAGCAGCTTCCTCCCTAGGATGGGGGAGAAGCAATTGCAAACGGTGCCTTTCATCACGCCCCCTGCGACACTGATCTTGCCATGCTGGGGTATCCAGGAGCCCCCGATCAATCGCCTCTTCCTCTGCCACCACGAAGCACTCCTCCAGACACTGCAATTGTTCCCACACACTCAACTGTGCACCGAAATGGAGAATCCATGCTCGGTAATCAGCAAATGCATTTGTAGGATCTCCCTGATCGTGAAGGATCTGCTGAAGGATTTCCCCGCGAGTGCAGGATCGGATGGGTATCCCTCGCAGCTGACCTTCTGCTATCAGCTCCTCCATACTCATTTCTTCAAGGGCAGTTAGGGGCCCCCCTGACAACGACCCTTCTCTTGCAGTAACAATTAATTCTGTGGCAGACCCCTCGGTTGTCTGCCCAGATTGCAGTAGCCCCCTTCTAGACCTTTCCTCTGGTTCTATCTGGGGCATCAATGTATTCTGGACTTGTCCTTCAGCCTCAGAATATTGTCCTCTTTGTAGCATCTGGGTAACTGTGGCAATCACTTCCTCTGTAAATTCTACAAACTCTGGCTCTCCTAGCAGATTCCAAGAAGTGGCCTCACCTTTACAGTGCAGGAATGCATCCCCCAGGTAACACACTTTGTCCTGTATGCTGGATACTCTCCACCCGCTGACCATCTGCTGAGCGTCTTCCCAGTACTTCCAGATATACTGCATTTTCCTGACAATAAATAACAGATCCGGCTTCCCAGCCTGCCGATACACTGAAGAACCTCCATCCCTGAGCTCCTCTGCTACAGGGGTCTTAAAGCATCGATTTTCTTTCCTTGGAAACATTTTCCCTTTCACAGGACTGACACCTGCTCACTTGCTGAACATCACCTTATTGCATTTTCCGTTTCCTTACATATGGTCTGATCCTCTGTTCTCTGTGCTTTCTGTGCTCGATGGTTGGTGTCTGAATGATCCCACTGTCGCTGCCGCCAAATGTGAGGGTACGAGTTCCTCAATCACTCAGACACCGAGCAGATGAAACCAAAATATGGTTTATTTTTATCACAGCACACGAAAGTAGATGAAGACAGGAAGAAGAGTCAAATGTAGCATATAAACGTTATCGGGTAGCAGTCCAATGGAAGTCCTTGTAGCAGCAGTTCCAAAGCACAAAACTATCACTTAATCCACACAGCAGTGATAGCCGAAACCTGTGTAAATCCACACAACACAGACGCTCCACACCAGAGCTTGGTAGGATGCCCCCTTCCCGGGCAAACGATGTGTTCCACAAGATCCAGTGAAGGGTAGGACCCCTGAGACCGGATTGCGACTAACATACTGAGCTGGCAGGTGTACAAGTCATTTTAAAAACTTCCAATTTCCCACGCTTCTCCATACCATCAGTGGGCTTGCACTCAATCCCTATTGGTGGATTCAAGTCAGGTTTATCCCCCCTCCCAGGTACTGCTGCTGCCCATCTGCTTCTGCCCCCTGCTGGGGTCGGTTCCAGAAAGTCTGGAAGTGGTCAAGATATGCATAGCAAGATACAATACAACACAAGATTACGTTATGGGCTGATCACCCCCTGTGGTGCCGGGTTCCACTAAGTCTGGTATTGACACAAAGGAGCTGAAAGGTAGAGACACAATCATAGTCTGATTACATTATGTCCTGATTACCCCCTGTGAACATTTCCTGTTGGTAGCAGGGGAATTGAATCACCCCCTGTGAAGATTGTCCCTCAGCTAACACCCTCCTGTGATAGCAGGAACAAAAGTATGGTAATGGGACATAACCTTTTGGTGAATTATTTCCTGGGTATTTCCTGGCAGACCATATTAGGGCAAGAGCGATCTGATCTGGAACTACACACACATATAGGGAGTATATAGACATATATGGAGAACAAGAGGGTACCGACGGACTAAAATAGTACATTAATTACTACACCTAATAAAATATAGTAATTACAGATTTACAGTGAGTATGATAACCTCACATTCAGCAACAAGAGACCCAAGTCAGGTAATTAATGTGAACATTAATTACTGATAATATGTTTGTGGTATACATTTGGGGGTTTGTAGATAGATAATTGGGTGGGTGAAGCGCAATACCTTTAAAAGATAGGTGGGTAGACACAGCATAATCATTGCTGTCATTACCATCCTCCATATACATCTCCTGCTACCTGATGTTTCCTCATACACACCCAGCCTTCCTGGGGAGAGATCCCTGTGGGAGATAAATATCTTGTCACAGACCAAGTTCCTAATTTGGATGTGCCTGCAGACTTGGAGCTACCCTAAAAAAATCCTTGGTGCATGTTGAAGATCTATACGGGTTCTAGCAAAAATAGACTAAGCTTCTCAAATGGGGACGGCCAGCCTCTTCAGCCAATTTCGCAGCTTTGTGAGGAATATGATTTGGGTAATATCAGGAGATGTGGACAGGAGCTTTATTAATGACATCAGCCAATGATAGCTAATAGGGTATATTTGTATATTTCGAATTCATATGAAGGTATATGTCATCCTTCCATGCACATGCAGTATTTCATTATATTTGTTAATATAACTCTGCATAGCCTCCTAATGCCCAGAGGGACGGGCAGTCCATCAGCCACGGGTCCCCAGAGGTTTCCCCCACAGGGGGTTTTCCCTCTCCTGAGTGCTGAAGGATGATTCTTTGTGAGTCACGAGGCTACCACCAGCTTGGTCCTCCTATAGGGCACACAGATGTTAAATCAAAAGATAGATAGATAGATAGATGGGTGGGTGGGCGGGTAGGTATATCGATAGATGGTAAATCATTAGATAGATATGTGGGTAGGTAGATAGATGGCAAATCATTAGCATAACCCAGCACAATACATAATTGTCAGTGTATACCGAGAACATATTATCATGCCCCTTTCCTTTTTTTATTAGGTGAGTGGTCTCCTTGAAACCGATGAAGAAGTCTTAATATGCGACTACTGCAGGGTGACCGGGACCTGGACTGCAGAATCGTCCTCAAGTCAACGAACAAAGATGGCAGCAACAAGAGACCCAAGTCAGGTAATTAATGTGAACATTAATTACTGATAATATGTTTGTGGTATACATTTGGGGGTTTGTAGATAGATAATTGGGTGGGTGAAGCGCAATACCTTTAAAAGATAGGTGGGTAGACACAGCATAATCATTGCTGTCATTACCATCCTCCATATACATCTCCTGCTACCTGATGTTTCCTCATACACACCCAGCCTTCCTGGGGAGAGATCCCTGTGGGAGATAAATATCTTGTCACAGACCAAGTTCCTAATTTGGATGTGCCTGCAGACTTGGAGCTACCCTAAAAAAATCCTTGGTGCATGTTGAAGATCTATACGGGTTCTAGCAAAAATAGACTAAGCTTCTCAAATGGGGACGGCCAGCCTCTTCAGCCAATTTCGCAGCTTTGTGAGGAATATGATTTGGGTAATATCAGGAGATGTGGACAGGAGCTTTATTAATGACATCAGCCAATGATAGCTAATAGGGTATATTTGTATATTTCGAATTCATATGAAGGTATATGTCATCCTTCCATGCACATGCAGTATTTCATTATATTTGTTAATATAACTCTGCATAGCCTCCTAATGCCCAGAGGGACGGGCAGTCCATCAGCCACGGGTCCCCAGAGGTTTCCCCCACAGGGGGTTTTCCCTCTCCTGAGTGCTGAAGGATGATTCTTTGTGAGTCACGAGGCTACCACCAGCTTGGTCCTCCTATAGGGCACACAGATGTTAAATCAAAAGATAGATAGATAGATAGATAGATGGGTGGGTGGGCGGGTAGGTATATCGATAGATGGTAAATCATTAGATAGATATGTGGGTAGGTAGATAGATGGCAAATCATTAGCATAACCCAGCACAATACATAATTGTCAGTGTATACCGAGAACATATTATCATGCCCCTTTCCTTTTTTTATTAGGTGAGTGGTCTCCTTGAAACCGATGAAGAAGTCTTAATATGCGACTACTGCAGGGTGACCGGGACCTGGACTGCAGAATCGTCCTCAAGTCAACGAACAAAGATGGCAGCAACAAGAGACCCAAGTCAGGTAATTAATGTGAACATTAATTACTGATAATATGTTTGTGGTATACATTTGGGGGTTTGTAGATAGATAATTGGGTGGGTGAAGCGCAATACCTTTAAAAGATAGGTGGGTAGACACAGCATAATCATTGCTGTCATTACCATCCTCCATATACATCTCCTGCTACCTGATGTTTCCTCATACACACCCAGCCTTCCTGGGGAGAGATCCCTGTGGGAGATAAATATCTTGTCACAGACCAAGTTCCTAATTTGGATGTGCCTGCAGACTTGGAGCTACCCTAAAAAAATCCTTGGTGCATGTTGAAGATCTATACGGGTTCTAGCAAAAATAGACTAAGCTTCTCAAATGGGGACGGCCAGCCTCTTCAGCCAATTTCGCAGCTTTGTGAGGAATATGATTTGGGTAATATCAGGAGATGTGGACAGGAGCTTTATTAATGACATCAGCCAATGATAGCTAATAGGGTATATTTGTATATTTCGAATTCATATGAAGGTATATGTCATCCTTCCATGCACATGCAGTATTTCATTATATTTGCTAATATAACTCTGCATAGCCTCCTAATGCCCAGAGGGACGGGCAGTCCATCAGCCACGGGTCCCCAGAGGTTTCCCCCACAGGGGGTTTTCCCTCTCCTGAGTGCTGAAGGATGATTCTTTGTGAGTCACGAGGCTACCACCAGCTTGGTCCTCCTATAGGGCACACAGATGTTAAATCAAAAGATAGATAGATAGATAGATAGATAGATAGAGGGTGGGTGGGCGGGTAGGTATATCGATAGATGGTAAATCATTAGATAGATATGTGGGTAGGTAGATAGATGGCAAATCATTAGCATAACCCAGCACAATACATAATTGTCAGTGTATACCGAGAACATATTATCATGCCCCTTTCCTTTTTTTATTAGGTGAGTGGTCTCCTTGAAACCGATGAAGAAGTCTTAATATGCGACTACTGCAGGGTGACCGGGACCTGGACTGCAGAATCGTCCTCAAGTCAACGAACAAAGATGGCAGCAACAAGAGACCCAAGTCAGGTAATTAATGTGAACATTAATTACTGATAATATGTTTGTGGTATACATTTGGGGGTTTGTAGATAGATAATTGGGTGGGTGAAGCGCAATACCTTTAAAAGATAGGTGGGTAGACACAGCATAATCATTGCTGTCATTACCATCCTCCATATACATCTCCTGCTACCTGATGTTTCCTCATACACACCCAGCCTTCCTGGGGAGAGATCCCTGTGGGAGATAAATATCTTGTCACAGACCAAGTTCCTAATTTGGATGTGCCTGCAGACTTGGAGCTACCCTAAAAAAATCCTTGGTGCATGTTGAAGATCTATAGGGGTTCTAGCAAAAATAGACTAAGCTTCTCAAATGGGGACGGCCAGCCTCTTCAGCCAATTTCGCAGCTTTGTGAGGAATATGATTTGGGTAATATCAGGAGATGTGGACAGGAGCTTTATTAATGACATCAGCCAATGATAGCTAATAGGGTATATTTGTATATTTCGAATTCATATGAAGGTATATGTCATCCTTCCATGCACATGCAGTATTTCATTATATTTGTTAATATAACTCTGCATAGCCTCCTAATGCCCAGAGGGACGGGCAGTCCATCAGCCACGGGTCCCCAGAGGTTTCCCCCACAGGGGGTTTTCCCTCTCCTGAGTGCTGAAGGATGATTCTTTGTGAGTCACGAGGCTACCACCAGCTTGGTCCTCCTATAGGGCACACAGATGTTAAATCAAAAGATAGATAGATAGATAGATGGGTGGGTGGGCGGGTAGGTATATCGATAGATGGTAAATCATTAGATAGATATGTGGGTAGGTAGATAGATGGCAAATCATTAGCATAACCCAGCACAATACATAATTGTCAGTGTATACCGAGAACATATTATCATGCCCCTTTCCTTTTTTTATTAGGTGAGTGGTCTCCTTGAAACCGATGAAGAAGTCTTAATATGCGACTACTGCAGGGTGACCGGGACCTGGACTGCAGAATCGTCCTCAAGTCAACGAACAAAGATGGCAGCAACAAGAGACCCAAGTCAGGTAATTAATGTGAACATTAATTACTGATAATATGTTTGTGGTATACATTTGGGGGTTTGTAGATAGATAATTGGGTGGGTGAAGCGCAATACCTTTAAAAGATAGGTGGGTAGACACAGCATAATCATTGCTGTCATTACCATCCTCCATATACATCTCCTGCTACCTGATGTTTCCTCATACACACCCAGCCTTCCTGGGGAGAGATCCCTGTGGGAGATAAATATCTTGTCACAGACCAAGTTCCTAATTTGGATGTGCCTGCAGACTTGGAGCTACCCTAAAAAAATCCTTGGTGCATGTTGAAGATCTATAGGGGTTCTAGCAAAAATAGACTAAGCTTCTCAAATGGGGACGGCCAGCCTCTTCAGCCAATTTCGCAGCTTTGTGAGGAATATGATTTGGGTAATATCAGGAGATGTGGACAGGAGCTTTATTAATGACATCAGCCAATGATAGCTAATAGGGTATATTTGTATATTTCGAATTCATATGAAGGTATATGTCATCCTTCCATGCACATGCAGTATTTCATTATATTTGTTAATATAACTCTGCATAGCCTCCTAATGCCCAGAGGGACGGGCAGTCCATCAGCCACGGGTCCCCAGAGGTTTCCCCCACAGGGGGTTTTCCCTCTCCTGAGTGCTGAAGGATGATTCTTTGTGAGTCACGAGGCTACCACCAGCTTGGTCCTCCTATAGGGCACACAGATGTTAAATCAAAAGATAGATAGATAGATAGATAGATGGGTGGGTGGGCGGGTAGGTATATCGATAGATGGTAAATCATTAGATAGATATGTGGGTAGGTAGATAGATGGCAAATCATTAGCATAACCCAGCACAATACATAATTGTCAGTGTATACCGAGAACATATTATCATGCCCCTTTCCTTTTTTTATTAGGTGAGTGGTCTCCTTGAAACCGATGAAGAAGTCTTAATATGCGACTACTGCAGGGTGACCGGGACCTGGACTGCAGAATCGTCCTCAAGTCAACGAACAAAGATGGCAGCAACAAGAGACCCAAGTCAGGTAATTAATGTGAACATTAATTACTGATAATATGTTTGTGGTATACATTTGGGGGTTTGTAGATAGATAATTGGGTGGGTGAAGCGCAATACCTTTAAAAGATAGGTGGGTAGACACAGCATAATCATTGCTGTCATTACCATCCTCCATATACATCTCCTGCTACCTGATGTTTCCTCATACACACCCAGCCTTCCTGGGGAGAGATCCCTGTGGGAGATAAATATCTTGTCACAGACCAAGTTCCTAATTTGGATGTGCCTGCAGACTTGGAGCTACCCTAAAAAAATCCTTGGTGCATGTTGAAGATCTATACGGGTTCTAGCAAAAATAGACTAAGCTTCTCAAATGGGGACGGCCAGCCTCTTCAGCCAATTTCGCAGCTTTGTGAGGAATATGATTTGGGTAATATCAGGAGATGTGGACAGGAGCTTTATTAATGACATCAGCCAATGATAGCTAATAGGGTATATTTGTATATTTCGAATTCATATGAAGGTATATGTCATCCTTCCATGCACATGCAGTATTTCATTATATTTGTTAATATAACTCTGCATAGCCTCCTAATGCCCAGAGGGACGGGCAGTCCATCAGCCACGGGTCCCCAGAGGTTTCCCCCACAGGGGGTTTTCCCTCTCCTGAGTGCTGAAGGATGATTCTTTGTGAGTCACGAGGCTACCACCAGCTTGGTCCTCCTATAGGGCACACAGATGTTAAATCAAAAGATAGATAGATAGATAGATAGATAGATGGGTGGGTGGGCGGGTAGGTATATCGATAGATGGTAAATCATTAGATAGATATGTGGGTAGGTAGATAGATGGCAAATCATTAGCATAACCCAGCACAATACATAATTGTCAGTGTATACCGAGAACATATTATCATGCCCCTTTCCTTTTTTTATTAGGTGAGTGGTCTCCTTGAAACCGATGAAGAAGTCTTAATATGCGACTACTGCAGGGTGACCGGGACCTGGACTGCAGAATCGTCCTCAAGTCAACGAACAAAGATGGCAGCAACAAGAGACCCAAGTCAGGTAATTAATGTGAACATTAATTACTGATAATATGTTTGTGGTATACATTTGGGGGTTTGTAGATAGATAATTGGGTGGGTGAAGCGCAATACCTTTAAAAGATAGGTGGGTAGACACAGCATAATCATTGCTGTCATTACCATCCTCCATATACATCTCCTGCTACCTGATGTTTCCTCATACACACCCAGCCTTCCTGGGGAGAGATCCCTGTGGGAGATAAATATCTTGTCACAGACCAAGTTCCTAATTTGGATGTGCCTGCAGACTTGGAGCTACCCTAAAAAAATCCTTGGTGCATGTTGAAGATCTATACGGGTTCTAGCAAAAATAGACTAAGCTTCTCAAATGGGGACGGCCAGCCTCTTCAGCCAATTTCGCAGCTTTGTGAGGAATATGATTTGGGTAATATCAGGAGATGTGGACAGGAGCTTTATTAATGACATCAGCCAATGATAGCTAATAGGGTATATTTGTATATTTCGAATTCATATGAAGGTATATGTCATCCTTCCATGCACATGCAGTATTTCATTATATTTGCTAATATAACTCTGCATAGCCTCCTAATGCCCAGAGGGACGGGCAGTCCATCAGCCACGGGTCCCCAGAGGTTTCCCCCACAGGGGGTTTTCCCTCTCCTGAGTGCTGAAGGATGATTCTTTGTGAGTCACGAGGCTACCACCAGCTTGGTCCTCCTATAGGGCACACAGATGTTAAATCAAAAGATAGATAGATAGATAGATAGATAGATAGAGGGTGGGTGGGCGGGTAGGTATATCGATAGATGGTAAATCATTAGATAGATATGCGGGTAGGTAGATAGATGGCAAATCATTAGCATAACCCAGCACAATACATAATTGTCAGTGTATACCGAGAACATATTATCATGCCCCTTTCCTTTTTTTATTAGGTGAGTGGTCTCCTTGAAACCGATGAAGAAGTCTTAATATGCGACTACTGCAGGGTGACCGGGACCTGGACTGCAGAATCGTCCTCAAGTCAACGAACAAAGATGGCAGCAACAAGAGACCCAAGTCAGGTAATTAATGTGAACATTAATTACTGATAATATGTTTGTGGTATACATTTGGGGGTTTGTAGATAGATAATTGGGTGGGTGAAGCGCAATACCTTTAAAAGATAGGTGGGTAGACACAGCATAATCATTGCTGTCATTACCATCCTCCATATACATCTCCTGCTACCTGATGTTTCCTCATACACACCCAGCCTTCCTGGGGAGAGATCCCTGTGGGAGATAAATATCTTGTCACAGACCAAGTTCCTAATTTGGATGTGCCTGCAGACTTGGAGCTACCCTAAAAAAATCCTTGGTGCATGTTGAAGATCTATAGGGGTTCTAGCAAAAATAGACTAAGCTTCTCAAATGGGGACGGCCAGCCTCTTCAGCCAATTTCGCAGCTTTGTGAGGAATATGATTTGGGTAATATCAGGAGATGTGGACAGGAGCTTTAT
>NW_028142714.1:0-35753 GCF_055691185.1 Crinia signifera
TGGTTTGCACTGAGGGGGGTCAGCGTACACACGGGGGGCACTGAGGGGGGTCAGCGTACACACGGGGGGCACTGAGGGGGGTCAGCGTACACACGGGGGGCACTGAGGGGGGTCAGCGTACACACGGGGGGTCAGCGTACACACAGGGGGGCAGAGCATACACATGGGGGGGAAGCGTACACACGGGGGCACTGCAGGGGTACAGCACACACATGGGGGCACTGCGCACACACGGGGGAGCACCGGGAGGGGGACAGCGTACACACGGGGGGCACTGGGAGGGGGACAGCATACACACGGGGGGCACTGGGATGGGGACAGCGTACACATGGGGGCAATGGAGGAGGGACAGCGTATACACACGGGGGCACTGGGGGGACAGCATACACACACAGGGGCAACAGCATACACAGGTGGCACGGGGGGCAGTGTACACATGGGGGGCACTGTGAGGGGGATAGCATACACATGGGGGGCACTGGGGGGGGAGCATACACACAAGGGGCACTGGAGGGGACTGCGTACACACGGGGGGCACTGGGGGAGGGACAGCGTACACATGGGGGGCACTGGGGGAGGGACAGCGTATACACATGGGGGCACTGGGGGAGGGACAGCGTATACACATGGGGACACGGGGGAGGGACAGCGTATACACACACAGGGGCAACAGCATACACACAGAGGGCACGGGGGGGCAGTGTACACATGGGGGGCACTGGCGGGACAGCGTACACATGGGGGCACTGGGGGCCGAACAGCGTACACACGGGGGGCACTGGGAGGGGGACAGCATACACACGGGGGGCACTGGGATGGGGACAGCGTACACATGGGGGGCACTGGGGGGGGGGGGGCGCAGCATACACACAGGGGGCACTGCGTACACACAGGGGCACTGCATACACACGGGGGGAACTGGGGGAGGGACAGCGTACACATGGGGGCAATGGAGGAGGGACAGCGTATACACAAGGGGCACTGGGGGGGACAGCATACACACACAGGGGCAACAGCATACACACAGGGGGCACAGGGGGGCAGTGTACACATTGGGGGCACTGGGAGGGGGATAGCATACACATGGTGGGCACGGGGGGGCAGCGTACGCACAGGGGGCACTGGGGGGGACTGCGTACACACCGGGGGCACTAGGGGGAGGAACAGCGTACACACGGGGGGCACTGGGGGAGGGACAGCGTACACATGGGGGCACTGTGGGAGGGACAGCGTATACACACGGGGGCACTGGGGGAGGGACAGCGTATACACACACAGGGGCAACAGCATACACACAGGGGGCACGGGGGGGCAGTGTACACATGGGTGCACTGGGGGGACAGCGTACACACGGGGGCACTGGGGGCCAAACAGCGTACACACGGGGGCACTGGGGAGGGCAGCGTACACACGGGGGCACTGGGGAGGGCAGCATACACACGGGGGCACTGGGGAGGGCAGCATACACACGGGGGCACTGGGGAAGCAGCATACACACAGGGGGCTCTGGGGGGGCAGCGTACACACGGGGGGCACAGCGTACACACGGGGGGCACTGGGGGGACAGCGTACACACGGGGGCACAGCGTACACACGGGGGGCACTGGGGGGTACAGCGTACACACGGGGGGCACAGCGTGCACACGGGGGGGCACTGGGGGGTACAGCGTGCACACGGGGGGCACTGGGGGGTACAGCGTGCACACGGGGGGCACTGGGGGTACAGCGTGCACACGGGGGGCACTGGGGGTACAGCGTGCACACAGGGGGCACTGGGGGTACAGCGTGCACACGGGGGGCACTGGCGGGGTACAGCGTACACACGGGGGGCACTGGGGGGTACAGCGTGCACACGGGGAGCACTGGGGGGTACAGCGTGCACACGGGGAGCACTGGGGGGTACAGCGTGCACACGGGGGGCACTGGGGGGTACAGCGTGCACACGGGGGCACTGGGGGGTACAGCGTGCACACGGGGGGCACTGGGGGGTACAGCGTGCACACGGGGGGCACTGGGGGGTACAGCGTACACACGGGGTGCACTGGGGGGTACAGCGTACACACGGGGGGCACTGGGGTGTACAGCGTACACACGGGGGGCACTGGGGTGTACAGCGTACACACGGGGGCACTGGGGGGGGGACCATAACGTACACATGGGGCACTGGAGAGGAACAGCGTACACACGGGGGGCACTGGGAGGGGGACAGCGTACACACGGTGGGCACTGGGAGGGGGACAGCTTACACACGGGGGGCACTGGGATGGGGACAGCGAACACAGGGGGCACTGGGATGGGGACAGCGTACACACGGGGGGCAATGGGGGGTACAGCGTGCACACGGGGGGCATTGGGGGGTACAGCGTGCACACGGGGGGCACTGGGGGGTACAGCGTGCACACGGGGGGCACTGGGGGTACAGCGTGCACACGGGGGGCACTGGGGGTACAGCGTGCACACGGGGGGCACTGGGGGGTACAGCGTACACACGGGGGGCACTGGGGGGTACAGCGTACACACGGGGGGCACTGGGGGTACAGCGTACACACGGGGGCACTGTGGGGGATGACAGCGTACACACGGGGGCACTGGGGGGGGGGACCACAACGTACACATGGGGCACTGGAGAGGAACAGCGTACACACGGGGGGCACTGGGAGGGGGACAGCGTACACACGGGGGGCACTGGGAGGGGGTGACAGCTTACACATTGGGGGGGCACTGGGATGGGGACAGCGTGCACACGGGGGGCACTGGGGGGTACAGCGTGCACACGGGGGGCACTGGGGGTACAGCGTGCACACGGGGGGCACTGGGGGGTACAGCGTGCACATGGGGGGCACTGGGGGGTACAGCGTGCACACGGGGGGCACTGGGGGGTACAGCGTACACACGGGGGGCACTGGGGGTACAGCGTACACACGGGGGGCACTGGGGTGTACAGCGTACACACGGGGGGCACTGGGGGTGTACAGCGTACACACGGGGGCACTGT
Organism: Crinia signifera; assembly: GCF_055691185.1. Lineage (NCBI taxonomy): Eukaryota > Metazoa > Chordata > Amphibia > Anura > Myobatrachidae > Crinia > Crinia signifera. Next base: position 2,996 of record NW_028142714.1, read on the forward strand.
GGGGGATGACAGCGTACACACGGGGGCACCACAACGTACACATGGGGCACTGGAGAGGAACAGCGTACACGGGGGGCACTGGGAGGGGGACAGCGTACACACGGGGGGCACTGGGAGGGGGACAGCTTACACACGGGGGGGCACTGGGATGGGGACAGCGAACACAGGGGGCACTGGGATGGGGACAGCGTACACACGGGGGGCACTGGGATGGGGACAGCGTACACACGGGGGGCACTGGGATGGGGACAGCGTACACACAGGGGCACTGGGATGGGGACAGAGTACACACGGGGGCACTGGGGGGGGTTTCAACAGCGTACACACGGGGGCTCTGGGGGGACAGCGTACACACGGGGCACTGGGGGGGAGACAGCGTACATACGGGGGCACTGGGGGGGGGACCACAACGTACACATGGGGCACTGGAGAGGAACAGCGTACACACGGGGGGCACTGGGAGGGGGACAGCGTACACACGGGGGGCACTGGGAGGGGGACAGCTTACACACGGGGGGCACTGGGGGGTACAGCGTACACACGGGGGGCACTGGGGTGTACAGCGTACACACGGGGGGCACTGGGGTGTACATCACTGGGGGGGGTTCAACAGCGTACACACGGGGGCTCTGGGGGGACAGCGTACACACGGGGGCACTGTGGGGGATGACAGCGTACACATGGGGGCACTGGGGGGGGGACCACAACGTACACATGGGGCACTGGAGAGGAACAGCGTACACACGGGGGGCACTGGGAGGGGGACAGCGTACACACGGGGGGCACTGGGAGGGGGACAGCTTACACACGGGGGGCACAGCGTACACACGGGGAGCACTGGGGTGTACAGCGTACACACGGGGGGCACTGGGGTGTACAGCGTACACACGGGGGCACTGTGGGGGGTACATCGTGCACACGGGGGGCACTGGGGGGTACAGCGTACACACGAGGGGCACTGGGGGGTACAGCATACACACGGGGGGCACTGGGGTGTACAGCGTACACACGGGGGGCACTGGGGTGTACAGCGTACACACGGGGGCACTGTGTGGGATGACAGCATACACACGGGGGCACTGGGGGGGGGACCACAACGTACACATGGGGCACTGGAGAGGAACAGCGTACACACGGGGGGCACTGGGAGGGGGACAGCGTACACACGGGGGGCACTGGAAGGGGGACAGCTTACACACGGGGGGGCACTGGGATGGGGACAGCGTGCACACGGGGGGCACTGGGGGGTACAGCGTGCACACGGGGGGCACTGGGGGGTACAGCGTGCACACGGGGGGCACTGGGGGGTACAGCGTGCACACGGGGGGCACTGGGGGGTACAGCGTACACACGGGGGGCACTGGGGGGTACAGCGTACACACGGGGGGCACTGGGGTGTACAGCATACACACGGGGGGCACTGGGGTGTACAGCGTACACACGGGGGCACTGTGGGGGATGACAGCGTACATACGGGGGCACTGGGAGGGGGGACAACAACGTACACATGGGACACTGGAGAGGAACAGCGTACACACGGGGGGCACTGGGAGGGGGACAGCGTACACACGGGGGGCACTGGGAGGGGGACAGCTTACACACGGGGGGCACTGGGATGGGGACAGCGAACACAGGGGGCACTGGGATGGGGACAGCGTACACACGGGGGGCACTGGGATGGGGACAGCGTACACACGGGGGGCACTGGGATGGGGACAGCGTACACACGGGGGCACTGGGATGGGGACAGCGTACACACGGGGGCACTGGGGGGGTTCAACAGCGTACACACGGGGGCTCTGGGGGGACAGCGTACACACGGGGGCACTGGGGGGGAAACAGCGTACATACGGGGGCACTGGGGGGGGGAGACAGCGTACACACAGGGGCACTGGGGGGGAGACAGCGTACACAGGGGGGGCACTGGGGGATGAACAGCGTACACACGGGGGCACTGGGGGACGAACAGCATACACACGGGGGCACTGGGGGACGAACAGCGTACACACGGGGGCACTGGGAGATGAACAGCGTACACACGAGGGCACTGGGGGATGAACAGCGTACACACGAGGGCACTGGGGGACAAACAGCGTACACGCGGGGGCACTGGGGGGCGAACAGCGTATACGCGGGGGCACTGGGGGGGCGAACAGCGTACACGCGGGGGCACTGGGGGGGGGGCGAACAGCGTACACCCGGGGGCACTGGGGGGCAAACAGCGTACATACGGGGGCACTGGGGGGCGAACAGCGTACACACGGGGGCACTGGGGGGCGAACACCGTACACAAGGGGGCACTGGGGGGCGAACAGCGTACACTCTGGGGCACTGCGGGGCGAACAGCGTACACACGGGGGGAACAGCGTACACACGGGGGTTAACAGCGTACACACGGGGGGGAACAGCGTACACACGGGGGGGAACAGCGTACACACGGGGGGGAACAGCGTACACACGCGGGGGAACAGCGTACACACGGGGGGGAACAGCGTACACACGGGGGGGAACAGCGTACACACACGGGGGGGAACAGCGTACACACGGGGGCACTGGGGGGCGAACAGCGTACACACGGGGGCACTGGGGGCGAACAGCGTACACACGGGGGCGGGACAGCGTACACACGGGGGCGGGACAGCGTACACACGGGGGCACTGGGGGGGGACAGCGTACACACGGGGGCACTGGGGGCGAACAGCGTACACACGGGGGCGGGACAGCGTACACACGGGGGCACGGGGGGGGGGACAGCGTACATACGGGGGCACTGGGGGCGAACAGCGTACACGCGGGGGCACTGGGGGGGGCGAACAGCGTACACCCGGGGGCACTGGGGGGCAAACAGCGTACACGCGGGCGCACTGGGGGGCGAACAGCGTACACGCTGGGGCGAACAGCGTACATACGGGGGCACTGGGGGGCGAACAGCGTACACACGGGGGCACTGGGGGGCGAACACCGTACACAAGGGGGCACTGGGGGGCGAACAGCGTACACTCGGGGGCACTGGGGGGCGAACAGCGTACACTCGGGGGCACTGCGGGGCGAACAGCGTACACACGGGGGGAACAGCGTACACACGGGGGTTAACAGCGTACACACGGGGGGGAACAGCGTACACACGGGGGGGAACAGCGTACACACGGGGGGGAACAGCGTACACACGGGGGGGAACAGCGTACACACGGGGGGGAACAGCGTACACACAGGGGGGAACAGCGTACACACACGGGGGGGAACAGCGTACACACGGGGGCACTGGGGGGCGAACAGCGTACACACGGGGGCACTGGGGGCGAACAGCGTACACACGGGGGCGGGACAGCGTACACACGGGGGCGGGACAGCGTACACACGGGGGCGGGACAGCGTACACACGGGGGCACTGGGGGGGGGACAGCGTACACACGGGGGCACAGGGGGCGAACAGCGTACACACGGGGGCGGGACAGCGTACACACGGGGGCACGGGGGGGGGACAGCGTACATACGGGGGCACTGGGGGGGGGGCAGCGTACACACGGGGGCGCTGGCTGCATACAGGGACAGTGGGGGGGGACAGGGTACACACAGGGACATTGGGGGGACGGATTTACCTGGGTGCAGCTGCTCCTCTGATGACCAGGGTGGCTTCTTTTTCCCTTCCCGGTGGCGGAGGCAACTCAAGGAGGCACCTGAATCTGGTCCGCAGGCTGTGGAAGCGCCTCAGTCCCGGCGGTACCATGGGGTGGTCAGCGTCTGGGCAGGAAACATAATAATAATAATATTAAAGGGCACAGCGTTCACACGGAGGAGGGCACAGCGTACACACACGGGGGGAGCACAGCGTACACACACGGGGGGAGCACAGCGTACACACACGGGGGGAGCACAGCGTACACACACGGGGGGAGCACAGCGTACACACACGGGGGGAGCACAGCGTACACACACGGGGGGAGCACAGCGTACACACACGGGGGGAGCACAGCGTACACACACGGGGGGAGCACAGCGTACACACTGGGGGGGAGCACAGCGTACACACTGGGGGGGAGCACAGCGTACACACTGGGGGGGAGCACAGCGTACACACTGGGGGGGAGCACAGCGTACACACTGGAGCACTGGGGGGGACAACGTACATACGGGGCACAATGTACATACAGGGGCACTGGGGGCACAACGTACATACAGGGGCACTGGAGGGGACAACGTACACACGGGGGCACAACGTACACACGGGAACAGTGAGGGGGACAAACACACATGGGGACAGTGAGGGGACGGACACACACACACACACATGGAGACAGTGAGAGGACACACACACACATGGAGACAGAGAGGACACACACACGGGGACAGTGAGGGGCACGCACACACACGGGGACAGTGAGGGGCATGCACACACACGGGGACAGTGAGGGGCATGCACACACCCGGGGACAGTGAGGGGCACGCGCACACACGGGGACAGTGAGGGGCACACACGGGGACAGTGAGGGGCGCACACACACACGGGGACAGTGAGGGGCACGCACACACACGGGGACAGGGAGGGGCACGCACACACACGGGGACAGTGAGGGGCGCACAAACACGGGGACAGTGAGAGGACTCACACACACACGGAGACAGTGAGAGGACACACACACACGGGGACAGTGAGGGGCACGCACACACACGGGGACAGTGAGGGGCACGCACACACACGGGGACAGTGAGGGGCACGCACACACACGGGGATAGTGAGGGGCACGCACACACACGGGGACAGTGAGGGGCGCACACACACGGGGACAGTGAGGGGCGCACACACACGGGGACAGTGAGGGGCGCACACACACGGGGACAGTGAGGGGCGCACACACACGGGGACAGTGAGGGGCGCACACACACGGGGACAGTGAGGGGCGCACACACACGGGGACAGTGAGGGGCGCACACACACGGGGACAGTGAGGGGCGCACACACACGGGGACAGTGAGGGGCGCACACACACGGGGACAGTGAGGGGCGCACACACATGGGGACAGTGAGGGGGGCACACACACACGGGGACAGTGAGGGGCACATACACACGGGCACAGTGAGGGGCGCACACACACACGGGGACAGTGAGGGGCGCACACACACGGGCACAGTGAGGGACGCACACACACACGGGCACAGTGAGGGACGCACACACACACGGGGACAGTGAGGGACGCACACACACACGGGGACAGTGAGGGGCACACACACACGGGGACAGTGAGGGGCACACACACACACGGGGACAGTGAGACACACATACATGGAGACAGTGAGTAAGGACACACACACATACACATGGGGACAGTGAGGACACACACACACAGGGACAGTGAGGACACACACACATACACATGGGGACAGTGAGGACACACACACGGGGACATGAGGGGCGCACACACACACACACACACACACACAGGGACAGTGAGGGGCGCACACACACACGGGGACAGTGAGGGGCGCACACACACACACACTGGGGCAGCGTACACACGTTCATAACCACAGGCAGAAACTATACATGCAAGGAGGCGCTTACAGGTCGGGGGGAGGTGTTTGATGTGTGGAAGGTGCATACACCAATACACACACTGCCCAGCCCCACATAGCCTGCTAGCTCCATACTGACTTGCCACAGGCAGCCGCTGCCGCTCTGTTCCCTGTGCTTTCATCTCTCTGGCGCCTGTAGCTCCGTCTTCCCTGGCTCAGCACAGGCGCCGCTCTCTGCTCCGGCTAGATCACACTCCCCCGGCCGCTCACATAAAAAAAAAATACATGCGTCTGCGGCCGCGGCACCCCTGGGACATCGCTGCGGCACCCCAGGGAGCCGCGCGGTGCACAGTTTGGGAACCACTGCAAGTTTTCTGCCCCCCCCCTGCAAGTGCCAAAACGATGCTTCAGCAGCTACAGGGACTCGAAAGAACTTCAACTCCCAGAATCCCCCATCCAGGCGCAAGGATTCTGGGAGTTGTAGTGCGAGCCTCCTGTGACAGCAACTGGGTTGCCTCGGCGTCCTGGGCTGGTTGGTAGGGGATGGAGGATGGAGGATGCCAGGGAGAGGAGAGCTGCCTAACGGGGACACAGGTACCGTTCTGCTTTTCTTCATCAGCACTCAGGACACTCATCCCTGCTAATTCAGCAGAGCCCTCGCTTCTCCGTCGGCCATCTTGGTACAGCCAAGTGAAGCCTCTCAGAGTACTCCCCCTGGTGGTGGCTTTTGCGCATGCGCAACAAGTTGGAGCTCCTATCTCTATAATGGGGCATGTTTCACTAAATTATAAAAAAACTGTACCTATCTGAAAATCCTCAACCCCAAAAGGCACTCCACTGGGACAATATCTACCTAATAAAACAAACCCCAAGTCTCAATTGTTCCTCTACCCCGAGTTATGCCTTCCCAAAAAAACCCTCATAGACTAACATGGGTGACAAAGTGTCATTTCTGAAATGTCAGAAAAAAACTGGCAGTTGGAAGTTTAGATCGCTCCCAATTGGTCATTTTTTAATATTTCGCCCTGAAATTTGGTACGCAGCACCGGTTGACGATTCTACGCGTACATGCCAAATTTCAGCTCAGTACGCCCAGTCACTTTTGAGGTGCAGTCCCTCAAACACCATGCCCCCATCCGAAAAGTTCCCTATGGGAAAAATCCGTTCGTTGGATTCAGCCTTAATATAAGGGCACTACCGTGCCCTTATAATATATATATATACAACCCAATAGTGTTATACAGCGCCCATGTATAATTAACCAATACAATGATTTCGGTCTTTCCACTAGTTGTAAAATATTGTCAACCAAGATTTCTTTCAGATATAAAGCATTTATTATAAAACGTATAAAAATTTGGATTAAATACTCTTGGATACGAAGTGTTCTCTTGGAGCTAGGATCACACCAGATACCCGACGTGTTTCGCCTCTTTTAGAGACTTCATCAGGGGTTTGACATATAAAATAAGAATCTTCAATAAATTAGAGATGTTTTAAATTTGCAAAGACTTTAGAGCGGTTTTGTTCCACTAGATCAAGGGTGTCAAACACAAGGCCCGTGGGCCAAATCCGGCCCGCCAGACCTCTTCATGTGGCCCGCGCAGCCGCCGCCAGCTTTCACCTTTTTTTTTTTTAAACAAGAATGCCGCCTCTTCAGCGCATGCGCGGCAGCCTACAAGCCAGAGAACGTCTACCCTCTAGAGCAGTGCCGCCGGTCGTCAACCCCTCCTCCGCTCCCACCTGCTGTATTGGAGCCAGATAGAGGAAAGAGCAGGTCCGTCGTGGTGAATGGTGCTGCTGCTGCTGTGCACTCCAGGTCACTTACTGCTGAGTGTGCACTGCACAGTGACCGGGAGCTTGCTGCCCCCCACTCCTGGATAGATAGTGCGAGGAGCGCTACTCACAGGAGGGAGGGGGAAATGCGCCTGTGTGAGAGCGCAGCTGTGTCCTTAGTGGTGGAGCAGCTCAGACTGGAGTGGACGCATCAGAGCGGGTAAGTGTCAAACTCTCTGCCTATGTGTGTGTGTGTGCACTGGCACATTGCAGCCCATCATTAATTGCTGTGTCCCATGATAATAAGCAGGACATATGCCCTAAGACTGAGTGCTGCCCCCCTGTGCAGGCAGCGTGTGCCCTAATGCACTGCAGTTCACAGCAATAGCAGGAGGGAAATGCTACTGCTGAGTTACAGTGGTATTATTTGGGACATACATGTTTGAAGGACACTATTATGATAATAAAGAGTGGACACATAGTCCTACAGATACAACCGGCCCTTTGAGGGTGACCAAACTGCTGATGCGGCCCCTGATGAATTTGAGTTTGACACCCCTGCACTAGATGATCAAGAAGTACGATTACTGTAGTTAATCTTCAATTGGAGATTTCTAAGTACTTGTTTATAAAGGTTCTTATTTTTATAAGGTTGGACAATTTGTGGATGATAAATGGGTCTCACTTTTTACAGAGCACTAATTTTCCAATGACTCTCAAAGTGGGTAGCTTAGACACTCCCACTCCCAATGGCCCCTAGAATGGGCAGGTCAAACTTAGTAGAATAAGGGTGGCCAATACTGGTAGAAACCTTTTAGTTCTTGACCTCCAATGGATGGTCCCCTAACTGATCTTTTAGAGGTCAAGTATTTTAAACAGGTATGGTAACCGGTAACAATATTTTAAACCTTCAGAAAAAAGAAGAAGTAATCTCTTCTCTAATTATTAGGGACAAGAAATTTAAGGATCCCCTTAGTGTGGCCTGAGCATGTGAACTCTCCAGTGTCCAAAGTGCCCTAATATTGGTTGAAACTATATTTCTTATTTTCATGATTTCTTGTTACTTTGTTACTGCCTTTTTTAAGTCTTGTTCATTTTCTTTAATAATTCTGTGATAGTGATGAAATATTTCATTGGGTGTATCAGGTCTATGAAAAAGTGTCGACTTGTGTCGAATTATCCTTGTATGTTGATAGCTTGGTTGCGGTCATCCGGAGCCGCATATACATATACATATATATATATATATATATATATATATATATATATATATATATATATATATATATATATTTATACTCTTTTGTAGTCTTATGGTTCCCAGACAGTGATGTATTTTACGATTGTATTAATCATGTAAGGAAATTTTTGGGCAGGGTGATCATCCATATCACTTATAGATTTCTTTGCCATTACTCGTTTAAATATATAATGATCTTTACATACAATTATATACATATTTGTTCCTTTTCTATATATTCCCCTAATTTTACGTTATACATATGGTAAAATTATTTAATTTTTATTTAATCCCCAATATGGACATACTTTTGTCTGATTATCTGCGGCAGCTTTAAACAATTATCTGTGCTGCCCCACATAGCATTAGTATATAGCACTCTTTCTTTGTGTGATTGGATGATCACTTTGTTAAATATTTAGAGCTGCTGGTCACAGGCCACGCCCTGTGACAAAGTTTTTCTATGAAACGCATTAGTGGGGGGGCCTGTGATGTCCGCTCTCTCTGTGCCCAGCTCCCCTGTGTGCTTCTGTTCCTACGGCGTTCATAGGCATGCTGATCTTACCTGTGGTGTTTCCAGCGGGTGATCGTGGACGGCGCTAGTGCCCCGGAAGCCTGGTAGGAGGTTGCCGGTTGGAGGTTTTATATATACAAAAGGAGCGCTCCTCTTGTCCTCTTTTTTGACAGATCTACGGTTTCTCCCAGTGTCCAGGGAGTTTATGGAGGAGGCTGCAATCCTTAAATTGGATTTAGGGCTCACTTGCTAGATCGTATCGAACATCAAGGCTTCTTAATCAGCTGGAGTATCTACGCCTGTCAGCGCCGCAGGTCCACTACTTGTTCTTCACACATATATATATATATATATATATATATATATATACAGTATATATGGTGTACAGTTGTAAGATGGCGCCCATAGTGTTGATCTTACTATTAGATCTTAAAAAGCCTTACAATATTTATCTTCTTATCCATGGACTTCCTTTACATGCATTCGAGAAGATAAATATTGTAAAGACAATGGGGGTGCCTCATAGTGTAATATTTTATTTTTAATAATGATAAAAGTACAAATTATCACACTTAAAAGCCAGAAGATGGCAGGCATACCAGATGATTCCTCAGGTGTGGAAGAAAAATACCACAAGATTTGATATCTACCACTCCATGGCACCAGCAGTCAGCCTTCTCTCCAGCAGGATACCAGCACACCATGCCGTGCTCTGTGTCCTCCACGGACAACACCGCACGGTGGGAACCTTCTCCTCTACAGATAAGGCAACGTGTTTGTCTCTATGGTGGTTACCAGAGACTTTTTCACCATCCGTCTTGAAAAAGTCTCTGGTAACCAGAGAGACGAAACGCGTCGACAACGTCACTTCCACCCTACGTTTTGCAGACTCTGTGCTCCCACTTCCCCTCACATCAGCTGGCCTGCCGCATCCCTCCGAACAGGAACAGCCATTGTTTTGGCAGCAGCTGTTTCATCAAGCACAGCGGTAAAGCTATCCACCTACCTGCTTATCTGACCACTGCCATGGATTACAATTTAGCTATATAAGCCACCGCCTGCCTAACGCTATTTAAACACGCACACGGACCCCGGCTCTGGAAATACATCTAAGTGGTCTGTGAAGCCGCCCACCTGAGACTTTCTATCCAGGCACCTCCATCCCGAGACGACCACTACCATCCACAGGGTCAAGCCATACACTTGTTGTGCTCCCCATCTGTCTGCCTCATTATCATCCGGCACGGAGGGTGAGATTAAACCATTACCATCATATGCCGCTCTAGTCATACTGCTGTTTAACCATCCATCACATGCTTGCTAACCTTATATATAAATTGGCTCATTGCATGCTTCAGACTTTTCCCATCCCAATTATCTACTTGGCCTTCACAATGTGTCATGACTAACTTCCACTAATGACTGCTACTAACTTCCATTTAACTGCATACTTCTATTACACGGAGATCACCTTGCAAACGTACTAAATTATATGATTGTTGTTTTTACTTTATATAACATTTATTGTGTATGTATATTTGTGATACTTACAAATGTTCCTTTTTAAAGGTATTTGACCTCAAATTTATCTATATAAAGTGGTTCACTTTTTATGGTGTGTCCAGTGTACATTTTGTTCAGTGGTGTTCTCCTAGGAATCTCACAGTCATCTAGCAGCGCATGGTGTTTTACCCCAGAATCTAATTAAAAATATTAATCTAATAAACAATATACACTAAACATTGGAACTCACCTTTCCTAGTTTTGGGGTGCCCTATGGTTTGTGACCACATTGTTTAAACAGAAGATGTAGGGGCTCTGCAGAGCCCCTACAATTTCTCTCTCTCTTTCTATACATACACAGAACGTGTGGTGATTCCGGCTCTCCCTGTGAGTAGTTCTCTACCCCTGGTGTCTGCATCAGGAAAATATTCAATATTTATATTAAGGTACATTTTTGTTGATATTAAGAGTTAGTCAATATATAGTATATTCAGCTGCAGATTTCATTAGGTTGTTGAATGAGTCAAAAGATTCTCCTGTGGTAAATAGTTATATATACAGTTCATTTAGGGAAGAAAAAGACAGTTGGATGGAACCATATATTTAAAATAATTTTCAACTCTTTTAAATCTGTATTGATAAATGCAAGAATTTTTTTAAAAGATGCTAAAACACCTACAAAAACTAATTAAAAGTTTCAAACTTACATTGACAATTGCATCATCTGTTTTCTTCATTGTTTAATATCCTATAGCTTCACTGATTTATCACAGTAATTTAACTAACATTTTAGCATTACTGTGCATTAGCAGAACACCGTATATATTAAAATATGTTATCAATCAATAGGTTTAGTATTGCACTTAATATAATGTTCAAAAATTGATCTCAGATAATGTAGAATACCTTTTGTCCTTAGACTTCCTCTATCTTTCAGCAATATTCTGGGAACTATTACTATGTAACAATCTGTTCAATAAAGGTCATGCATATATTTTCCAAATGACTTTTAAAAAAAATACATAAACGTGTTTCAATATATACTTTTACAAGGTCTAACAACGTGGACTATTTATGTTATACTGTACAGTATGTGCTAATTAGTATTACAACAACAAAATATATACATAGTAATGACATCAGCATTCCTTCAACAACACATAACAATAAGACATTCCTATAATTTTTTGTTATTTTAGTATACACCACTTAAAGATATCCATATTCTGATATTATACCTATTATAACAAGTTTTCTTGTCAATCATTTACTTTAATAATAATAATAATAATAATAATAATAATAATAATAATAATAATAATAATAATAATAATAATAATATTAATAATAATAATAATTTATTTTAAAGGACAGGTCCACATTAGATGGAAATGTAGAAGTTTCCATACCAAATTTTTTCTTGCACTATAAATAAATGATATTTGTTTAGTGTTTTTGTAAATGGTAATCTAGAGACACATATTTTGAGTTAAATAATATGCACAAATGTAACAAAGGAAAAAGAAATGCAAAGATTATAAAATATGTCTGATTATCTGATTTTATTGACAAGAATAATGAATGCTAGCAAAAAATAATAACACATGTTCTGTATTGATAATAACATGAATTTTACTTTGGAACAGTACAAATATGAAAAGTACTTAGCAAAGTGATACAAAACTATGATACTTTACCAATGTGGCCGATTAAGGCTGAAATCAATAAACACATTTGTAAATGGTTAATAACTACATACATTTTTTTACTTGATTGACGTACTCTCATTTAAGGTATACATCTACTATAGTGGATCTACAAGAATCTACTCTTGTACACATAATAGTTTCTAGTATTTCCTGTCTTATTGGGGAATATAGTTGGGTTACAGCGTGTTAACAAAAAAGAGCAGAACGTATGTCTATGATTGATGCACTAAGACAAGAAACTAATTTAACAATAAAAATTAACCTTCATTATTTATATATTTAAAATATATATATATTTTTTGCGATGTTAAAAAAAAACAGGAGAAGTGAAAATAGGGTACTTTTGTAGTTTCACGGCAGCTTAGCCCAATGGCAGCCTAGCGTAGTTAGCGTAGTGTCCCAGCAGCAGCCCTCTTTAGTCAGCGTAGTGTCCCCACCTGGCAAGACTAGTCCAGATCTTCTGCACTGGCGGACGCCGGCGGAGAGGCGATCATGTGGGCACAGGCGGAGAGGTGCTCAATTTGCCTGAGACAAACGAGCATCTCATACACTTGTGCATCTCAGGGACGCATTTGCCAGTGCTCCATATTACATGATGGCAAATGCCTCCATTTCAAACCCCCACTATCCACGTCAGCGTGAAGCATGGCAAGCGCAGCAAGCCCCATGCGGGTACGCGGTACGCATCCTCCTGACCTTTTCATACCCCCACTATCCACGTTGGCATTGAGTTGTTTGAGCCACTGAGCCTAAAGCGTCGCAAGCGGATGCGTAAAACAAGTGCTTGCTATGCTTCGGGCTTGGTGGCTCGCTGCACTCACCACACTTTATAAAATCAACTCCACGCAGATGTGGATAGTGGGGGTATGAACAGGTTGGGAGGACGCGTACCGTGTTGGGGGTGTTTCAGGTACACATTCACATCTGTCATGTCAGGCAAGTGAAAAATTATCAATGGTTCCCACACAATGTAATAAGCACTGATACAACGCTGACTGAGAACGCTAACTGAGTAACGCTGACCAACTACGCTAACTGCGTAAGCTCTGGTTAAGCATGAACGTACACAAAGTCTCAGACACAAGCTGATTATGCTGACTACACTGGCCACAGGAACACTACGCTGATTCTGACAGGGGCACTACGCTGACTATGTAACTGCCGCCTTGGAACTTTATAATATATATAAGTTAGTGGTGTAGCTTGGTTCCACGGTGCCCGCAGCAAGGGCATGTTTCGCGCTCCCCCCCCCATCGTCATGGCACCGCATCCCTGCCTCTGGCATCCCAAACTGGCGCATGCCCAGTGAGAGCGCTCGCCAGGTTTTAACTGTCCCCACAGACTTGCACGGCCAACTCACGTGTCCTGGGCTGGTGTACGGGGTGGTCTGGTTCCAGACCTTCCTATTCTGTGCCACCGGATGCTGGGGGCCAGCACTGGTCGCTGCCTGATGTGGGGTGCTGCTGTGGGGGGGTCAGTTGCTGTGGCCAGGTAGGTGCTGGCTCCCTGCCGCTCTGGCTGTTGCCCAGGTGACACTGGGTACTGCGACCAGGTGCCTGGTACATAGGCTGGGTGTGAGGCCTGGGCTCTACCAGGACTTGCGGCCACCAGGACTTGTGGAACAAGGAGGCCACATTGGTCGTGAAGAGGAGAAGTGCCTGGTCCCTGGAGAGGAAGAGGAAACCCGGGCCCCGGGGTCAGGGGTCAGTGCGACGAGGAGGAGAGTGAAGCTGCATGGCGAGGGGCAGGAGGAGGAAGAGCAGCCAGCAGTGTGGCCAGCAACGCGTGGGAGCAGAGCAGAGAGAGGACGGAGCGGAGATTGACAGCTCCAGTCCCAGGCAGCCGACAGAAGCGCCCGATACCCGGCAGCCGCATCACCGCACCAGTCCCCGGCACCCGACAGCAGCACCCGATACCCGGCAGCCAGGTGCCGTGGACTGGTGTGTGATGCGGCTGCCGGGTATCGGGCGCTGCTGTCGGCTGCCGGGGACTGGAGCTGTCAATCTCTGCTCCGTCCTCTCTCTGCTCTGCTCCCACGTGCTGCTGGCCACGCTGCTGCTCTTCCTCCTCCTGCCCTTCGCCATGCAGCTTCACTCTCCTCCTCCTCGTCGCGCTGACCCCCGACCCCAGGCTTCCTCTTCCTCTCCAGGGACCAGGCACATCTCTCCACAGCTAATGTGGGCTCCTTGTTCCGCCCCCCTACACAGGCACAATGGGGATCCACAGCACAGAGGGGAGCGGGCGAGCAGGACGGGGGAGCCATCGGCAGAGTTCCGGCGCCAGGTGACATGTCGGTCGCCCGGAGCTGGTGCTCCGCCGGCTCCACCCTAGCTACGCCTCTGATATAAGTACCTATATACAGTATAAGTACCGAAAAAAGTATATAAGAGGTGTGCATTAAGAAGGATATAAAATCCTGAGAAGGATATAAAATCCTGAGGTGGCCTACCCCGCCTTATACCCACACACAGGGGACAGGGCGCACAAAGCTGCAGCGTCGCCTAGATGGTGACCAGCGCTGCCAGAGGGAGAGACGCTTGCACTATTCCAGCATCTGTCTCCCATCCATGATTATAGAAGTCTCCTATATTCACCCGCACTCATCTGTATATTTACCTAATCGATTTATTGAATGTTTATTTAAGTGCAAATGTAGCTGTTTGAGGTGAGAAAACACGGTGCCTCACATAAGACTGCAGTACTGTGACATACCTGGTCCCATACCCCACCAGTGGGAGATGGGACATATACAGTGGCGTAACTATAACTTTTGCTCCTCCCTGCGAAAAAAGTTTGTGCGCCCCCCCCCCCCCCCCCAAACAAAAAAAGTAATTTACCCGAACAGGGAAAATAATTGTATATATTTAAATAAACATGTGTGTGTATATATATATAGATAGATAGATATACATACACATGAACATGTACATTTTTTAGCAGGAGTTTTCAGCTCCTGTGAGGCTAGTGATGTGATAACAGAAATAAAATAAAGTATAGATTGCAGGGATATTTTTTTAAACAATATGTGTTTTCTCAAAACTGTCCCTGTTCCTTCAGAGTCAGGGCTAAGATACTTGTTGTAACTTTATGTAAGTTGTCAGCCTCTGTCCACTTATTTCTCAGCATTCATCTTTCTGCCTCCTTCCCATCCCGTGCCATCACCTCCACTCCTCCCTCCTCCATATGGGGTCAAAAGGTCTCACCTCCATACTCAGGAGTCAGGGAAGTTTGCTGGTGTGCATCCAGCCACGGGCGACTAATCTCCTGCAATGCACATTAAACAGCAAGCACCTGGCCACAGCTATCATCCCAAGCAGCAACCCGCAGGAAGGCTCTTGACGTTCCCCAGCTCCGTGACCAGTGCCATTGCCTCCCTGAAGTTCTCTGATGCCTGCAGGAGAGAGGATTCGGTACCAGGAGAACAGTAGTCAGGGTATTGGAGGCAATCTGGCCGAGTGCTTACTCCAAGCACAGCCATCTACTTTTAGTGCACCTGTCCGGCTCTGGCTCCCCCAAGCTGTAGCAGGGGCTGCTGTATTATAGATATGCCACTGGACATATACAGCATTAGCACAGCCAGTACTGCAGAGAGAGTTACATTTGTTGAAACTGAAATCTAAATTGCAGTGTAAAAATAAAGCAGCCAGTATTTACCCTGCACAGAAACAAAATAACTCACCCAAATCTAACTCTCTCTGCACATGTTACATCTGCCCCACCTGCCCATTTTGAGAACAAATATGTACTGCAATCAAATCTGAATAAGGGCCCAGATGTATCAAGCTTTAAAAAGTGATAAAGTGGATAGTGATAAATCAGCTCCTACCTGTCATTTTTTAAACCAGACTTGTAACATGACAGTTAGGAGCTGATTGGCTAGCTGTTTATCACTCCATTTTATAATTTTTTTGAAGCTTGATACATCTGGCTCCTAGTAGTTAAGAATATGAATGCATTACAGCAAATCTTTTTTTTTTTTTTATTGCCATTATAACGAATTATGCAGAACAAATCATAATAATTAATAAAAATGTGCTGTTGTGTTTTATTATTATTGTAATACCTAACAACATGCATATTTATCTTATTATGTATATGTACCTCCGGCTTGTAGTAAAAAGGTGTACAGTATATATGCCTTCTTTTATTCTGCATCAGTTCCTACAACATTATTATTTCACAGGAAAGAGAGTTCAGTGAGTTATTAGGGAGTTGAAAAGACTGAACTTTAACTTGTGTCTTCTTTATACCATTACTAACTGTCTAAGCGATAAAGCAAGAGCGAAACGTTTTAATGGCTATAATGTTACCAGTATGGACATAAGTGCATTTTAATGCTGTAATTCTGTGTTCTCAGAACCTCCATTGCAATGATATCTTTTTCAGAAATCATTAGAGCAATATATTAAAGTTCTTGTCACATGTGCTCTCAGGCATTAATAATTAATGTGTCTAATGGTCAAAATATGGAATACAATATAATAGAAGACTCCTGAATTAATTTATGAAAGACCTTATAATTTAGCCATCACTGGCATTTTTATTTCTCACATATCCTTAAAATGAAGTTCAAATTTTCATTTTCTTGGCCACAGAATAATTATTATACTGTAGGCAAAGACAGGCCAGCTAAATTATGCTGAGTAAAGTGGAGGCTTGCCGAATACAAATCAGAGTTTACAGTAAATCTATTAACAATTTCATAAGAGCAAGGAGAACATAGTTATATTACATGTTCAACAAGCCAGCACTTTCATTTAGTATTCACATCACCAAAAATTATGCTAGTTGACAAGAACAAATTGAAAGGAGTAAGAAATGCTACGATCCATAATTTAGTGGAAGTGTACATTGAAAGAATTGATGTACATTACAATAGGGACAAAGGTTACACTTACAGAAAGTTACAGCTAACATGTCATCTCTTGGCAGTCATTGCTTACATAGACTTACTCCAAGACGTTCATCTTCTAATTAAATTAGCATGATTTGTGCTAACAATATAGTTTCATGGAGCAGTCTTTTAAAAAAAAATATTTATCTTATTTTATGTTAATAGTACGCCTTGAGATTCAAATAATCAGATTTACTGTAAATATGTATTATAATATAAATAATATAAATTTCCAATAACTATTTTGCTATATGAACCAAAGATAACTATTCAGGGGATGCAGTCAATTTGCCAGCGGTCGGAATCCCGACACTCTAATCCCGACCGCCGAAATCCCGAAACTTTCTCCCTCCGTGGGTGTCCATGACGTAGCGAGGCACCGGGCCCGCTGCATGGCGAGCGCAGCGAGCCCGCAAAGGGGGGGGGGGGCGCTCCTTTAAAGGAATGCAGTGCAGGCTTGAAATTACACCCCTTTCACACCAGAAAATGCAGGGACCCACCCTGGAATACGGCCCAGGGATCATGCCTGGGCCCTTTCACACCAGAAAAGTCCCTGCATTTTCTGGTGTTGGGAGGAGGTGGGCAGGACTCAGGAGGCGGGCAGGAGGTGGGGTGGCGGTGCATGTGGTGGACAATACTCACCTTGGGTTGCAGGTCCTTGGTGAAGGCCGGGGATACACACAGAAGGTGGGTACAGATGACAGGTCAGATGGCGGGCACAGATGGCGCAACTCTTTGGCTGCAGTGAGGGCATTGGAGAGCTGCGTCATCTGCGGCCACCTGTCCTGTGGCCTGTCCTGTCCTTTCTAGAAGATAATAAGAATGGCTTACAATTTCATAGTTACATAGTAGGTAAGGCTGAAAAAAGACTTGCATCCATCTAGTTCAACCTGGTATAGATATCCATTGCTGATTTGGTAGGTTCTGATATTTTACAGACTCATTATCCCATCTTCAATAGAAGTCCCATCTAAGTAAATAACCACTAAGAAGATGTACTAAGCCTTAAAAACTGATAAAATGGAGAGTGATAAAACACCAACCAATCAACTTGTAACTGTTAATTTAACACAGCCTGTGACGAGACAGTTAACTGATTGTCTGGTGGTTTATCAATCTCTGTTTCATCACTTTTTAAACTTAGTACATTTGGCCCTAAGTGAGCAGACAGTAAGGAGTCAGAAGCTGATTCCGGTGCCTTGGACCCTGGTCAGTAGGGATTTAAAATCAGTAAGCCAATCTTACAATAGGTTTGTCATGAAGGAAGTAGAGAATAGGTGTTATGTGGCGGGAACAGAGCTTTTTGGTTGCATACTATACAAGCTGAAAATGTAGCAATTATTTTCCTGTTAGGCCTAGGCAGAGATCATTGTAGCATGCAGGAGCATAAAGACCTTGTGGTCCCCATAGCAATATCTTGAATGGGGCCCCCTTCATTGTCACTACTATGCCCCGGGTGGGGGGATTAATAGAATTTAAGAGACAAAGAGAGTGTTAGGGGGAGACAGAGAGAGAGAGAGAGAGAAAAAAAAAGAGTGAGAGATGGGTGTTTACAGAGGGGGGGGGCACTCAAATGGCAGCACTGCTTGGAGCAAGCTGGGGCAAACTTTAATGGAGCAAGAGGGGTCTGCTACATCCTCCAAAACTATAGAACAGAAATTATACAGCGATGGGTTATACTGAATAAAGGGCTTACACAATTTAGCCACATATAAACATTTATTACACATCAATAAAACATTAAAAAATTGACATTTTAGAGAATTCTCTATATCACCAATGGGGAATGGGTTAGGGCAAGTGGAGAAATAATGCTCCAGTGGGTGGAAAGATGAATCAGTTCAGATGTGTATATAGATGAGTTTTTATCACAATAATTTGAGCTGAGGCTGACTTCCGGGGGTGTGTGCCATTGGTGACAGGTTGGAGGGTATTTAAACCCTATATGAGCATTGTTTGATAAGCTGCTGCTTCCTTGAGTGGTCTTGAAGAAGGTCCCCCAGCGGACCGAAACGTCGACCTATGCCTGATGTCTGAATAAATCTACTGCTTTGAAAATGTATCAGCCTGGTGAGTGCTCTCTGCCTTCTGCAAAAATACTAATATATATATATATATATATATATATATATATATATATATATATAGGAGAACAAACGTAGGCGTCACTCCGGGACTGGTGATGAAAACAATTTTACTGTGTGGCGGTCAACGCCGTTTCGGGTTTCCCCGTCGTCAGGACCAAAATCACAAACAATCAGTGTTACAAAGTGCAGGTGCTTAAATACAAAAAAACTTACAGTTGGACGCCCCTCTGCGCCGCTCCGTCACCCGACCGAGGCTACCGTCGTCACTCCTGGAATCACCCAGGAAGTGATTCGTCAGAACTCCGGGCGGGGAGGTCACAGGCAGCTGAGGGAAAAAGTGCAAAGTGCAAATTAGATACAAAACAGTGAAATAAGGCATGATATAACAATATATAAATGGAAGACATGCATTTGCAATAAAATGTTGTGAAAAATAAAGTGCTAGTGCTACGGAATAAAGTTAAAATGGAATATTCTCAGCTGACATCCTGGCTGGCCACCAGATGGCAGTGTGGCCACATCCAGTCGGAACACATAATATGAGCATTAATCAACTATATACTCATAATGCAGTCAGAATAAAAAGCTATATTTTAAATATTATATGTGTTCCGCTGGAAAATGTCACTATTAACCCCGGAGTACCAGGACCTCATTTCATCCAAAGTAAAGAATATATTAATATGTAAATTAATGCTAGTACATATATATTTATGGGTGACATTCATGATACAGGGACTATTAAATGATACCTGGGCAAGAAAATATGAACAAGGAAACATATCAAGAAAAATGTATGTTACAGAAAAAATATGTATTGAATCATAAAAAACTGCCCAAATTCAGGGTCTCGTTTAGCCCGCCCGGTTTTAGGGTACCAAAATGTCACTATTAACATGCCTGCCTGCCCTCCCTCCTCTATCCCCCTTCGATGCTCCAACCCCCAACCGTGGCACTCACCTATCACCCGATTCCTTAAAAAGTGCTCTCGCACTGCTGAGCGCTTCTGGAAGAAATCACGCTCCCTTGCGGATTATCTCCATTTCAAATTCATTCTTTCCTCCTTCAGCTCTGCCCTTGCTCTGGCCAAGGAATCCTACTTTAAGTCCCTCATCCTTTCCCAATCATCCAATCCCCGCAGGCTCTTCGCCACCTTCAACTCCTTGCTCTCCCCCCCTCCTCCAGCTCTTCCGTCCTCCATCGTAGCCGCTGATTTTGCTACCTACTTTTCAACCAAAATCTCCTCTCTCAGGACTGCCATCACTGCTGCCATGACCTCACCCTCTCCCTCCTCCCCTCCTACATCTCCACTCCCCTCCTTCCAACCCCTGTCCTCATTTTACCCCACCACTGCTGCTGAAGTCCACTCTATCCTTCAATCCGCTTCTCCCTCCACCTGCCCGCTTGATCCTATCCCCTCCAATATTATCCGTCGTCTCAGTCCATCAGTCTGCTCTCACCTGGCTCACCTCTTTAATCTTTCCCTATCCTCTGGGATCTTCCCTTCCTCCTTCAAACACGCTCTTGTCTCCCCAATTCTCAAAAAAACAAATCTGGACCCCAACTCTCCATCCAACTACAGGCCCATCTCCCTCCTCCCTTTTGCCTCCAAACTCCTAGAACGTCTGACCTATAATCGTCTCCTAAGCCACCTTACTGCTAACTCCATTCTAGACCCGCTCCAATCCGGGTTCCGCCCTTTACATTCCACTGAAACTGCCCTGACTAAAGTCACTAACGATCTACTATCGGCTAAATCCAAAGGCCTCTTCTCTATCCTCATCCAGCTTGATCTGTCGGCTGCCTTTGACACTGTTGACCACCCTCTCCTGCTCAACACCCTCCGCTCCTTTGGCATCACTGGCACGGTCTTCTCCTGGTTTACCTCATACCTCTCCGATCGCTCCTTCTCCGTCTCCACTCCGAGCTCCTCCTCTCCTACTACCCCCCAGCCAGTCGGTGTTCCCCAAGGGTCAGTCCTTGGCCCTCTCCTCTTCTCCCTCTACACCACCTCTCTGGGTACCCTCATCAGCTCCTATGGTTTTCATTACCACCTTTATGCTGATGATACCCTAATCTATCTCTCCTCCCCCGACTTATCCCCATCACTTCTGTCCAAGGTCTCCGAATGCCTCACGGCCATCTCAGCCTGGATGACCCAACGCTTCCTGAAACTAAACATGGCTAAAACTGAACTTCTAATCTTCCATCCCCCGAACATCCCCTCTTCTCCCACTATCTCCATCAGCATTGGTGAAACCGAGATCACGTCCACCGACCAAACGCGCTGCCTCGGTGTCATCATTGACTCCTCCCTCTCTTTCACCCCCCACATTCGTGCTCTCTCACAGTCTTGCCGCTTTCACCTACGCAACATCTCACGCATCAGACCATTCCTCTCCACTGACGCGACCAAAATTCTCATTCACTCTCTTGTCATCTCCCGCCTTGACTACTGCAACATCCTTCTCTCTGGGCTACCTCTCACCCGCCTCGCACCTCTCCAATCCATTCTTAACGCTGCTGCTAGGCTCATCTTCCTCTCCCGCCGCTCTACCTCCGCCTCCCCCCTCTGTTTATCTCTTCACTGGCTCCCCATTCCTTTCCGAGTTCTCTTTAAACTCCTCACCACCACCTACAAGGCTCTCTCCTCCTCCACAGCTCCCTACCTCTCTTCACTGATCTCTATCCACACTCCCTCCCGTCCTCTTCGCTCCATCGCTGACTGCCGACTGACCTCTCACCTAATCACCTCCTCCCACTCCCGTGTCCAAGATTTCTCTCGCGCTGCCCCCCTGCACTGGAACAACCTCCCGCCACCCATCAGGCTATCTGATTCCCTTACCTCCTTCAAGCGCTCCCTCAAAACCCACTTTTTTCGACTAGCCTATCCCTCCTCCTAACCTCTTTTGATCCTCCTATCCTGCCTCCGTTCCCCTCCGTTCCTACTTATCCTATTGTATTTCGTTCGTCCACCCACCTATTTTTAGTATGTTAACTCTTATGAGCAGGGCCCTCCTTCCTCACGTACTCACCCTACCTCATTACCTCACCTGTGCTCCTGTCCTGTTCTTCCCTTCCTCTACTTCATCTTCGGTCTCCTTGACTATTTTGACACCTACTTCTGAACTGATGCTGATTTTAGTTCTACCAGCTATACCCCTATTTATACTGTATCTTTCTACACACCCTGTACGTTACCTTGTAATTTTTTTTTTTTGTTTGCTATGTACGGCGCTGCGGACACTTTGTGGCGCCTTATAAATAAACGTACTACTACTACTACTACCAAGCCTATGTATCCACCGGCTTTCAAGCTGTAACAGCCGTTTGTCCCTGTCTCCACCTCTATGGTTATCAGGGATTTGATCAATTATACGGTAGCGGAGGGTGGCCATGTTATGTTTGGCCTCAAAAAAGTGACGGGCCACAGTCTGTTCACTGTGGCCTTTAACTGCCGCTGCCCGTATGGCTGTCCTGTGATTGGCCATGCGTTCCTTAAATGTACAACTAGTTTTACCCACATAATTAAGGCCACAAGGGCATGTGAGTAAATAAACCACGTACCGGGAGGTACATGTGAGAACTTGACGGATGTGGTAAACTTTACCAGAATGTGGGTGTCTAAATGTATTACCCGTTACCATGTAACTGCACGTTACACAACCCGTACATTTGTAGCACCCTCCTTTTTTAGATAAAAAATGGGCAGGTGTGCTACGCATGAGGGAGACATCCGATTTTACAAGTTGATCTCCAATGCTGCGACCACGTATGTATCCGGCCCTTAACCTGGTACCCACCAAACTAGGTAGATCCGGGTCAGTGTTGACCAAGGTCCACAGTTGTTTGGTTTTTTGATTGATGGTGGGACTTTTGTTAGAAAAATGGTTAACCCAAGTAATTATTTTATCTTGTTCGGGATTGGGGGCCTGTTTGGCCGTGGCTCCTGTTAGTAGAGCATTACGATCCATTGCACATGCCTTATTTTTAGCAGTTTGTATTAAAGACCAAGGGTAGCCTCTTTGAAGAAATTTATCCACCATCTGATCTAATTGTATGTCCCGTGTATGCGGATCACTGTTAATCCTGCAAACACGCAAAAACTGTGAATACGGGAGACTGGTCATGGTGGAGGTGGGATGGGAGCTGTTGAATTTTAAAAGCATGTTCCTGTCAGTGTCCTTGGTAAATAATTGGGTGCTGATTTTGTTGCCAGATTTTAGGATGCGGACATCTAAAAAATCCAACTGGCAGGCACTGATCTTAAACGTAAATTTTACTGGACTGACAGATGCGTTGTGGTTATTCAACAACTCAACCAGTACTTCCTCTGGCCCTGACCAAAACAAGACCAGGTCGTCAATGTACCTGGCATAAAAAATGGCATGTTGTTGGAACACAGCATTGGTCAAAAAAATTTCATTTTCTATTTTGTACATGAAGGAGTTAGCGTATGACGGCGCTGCCGGGGAACCCATTGCGCAACCTGATGCTTGGCTATAAAATTTACCATCAAATACAAAGATGTTATGAGTAAGGGTGAACTCAAGCAACTGCATCAGGAAGTCAGGGTTAGGGCCACAATACTGGGGGTTATCTCTGATCAAATCACTCACTGCTGAGAGACCTTGCGAATGGGGGATGCAGGTATAGAGGCTGGTAACGTCTATACCTGCCATGATGGTATTAGCCGGAATGTCCCCTAAAGCATTTAATTTAACCAAAAGGTCAGTAGTGTCTCTCAGGTAAGTGCAGGTATTTTGCACACAGTCCTGCAAAAAGGCATCCACAAATTTAGCAAGAGGCTCGCACAAAGATCCCCGAGCGGCTATAATAGGCCTACCAGGGGGTCTCAGGGCGTCCTTATGCAACTTGGGGATGATGTAAAATGCTGGAATGGCAGGTTTGGACCGTAACAAACTCTTCTTCGCATCACTGGAGATAAGCTGTTGGGAAATCGCATTGTCCAGAATAGTATATAATTCTTGGATGTGCCCTCTGGAGGGATCTCGATCCAACTTTACATAAGTGGTGGTGTCCTGCAACAATCGATGGCACTCCTCTAAGTAATAAGTAAAGTCCATGACCACCACCGCACCCCCTTTGTCCGCCGAACGGATCATGATGTCCTTTCTCTCACTAAGCTTGTTTCAAAGCTGAACGTTCATCATGCGTGAGATTGGGGGTGGGTGGGACATTGATGTTTTTATCAATATTTTCAAGTACTCTGGAGAAAGTTTTCAATGTAGAATTATTAGAAAGAGGATCGAAGGTGCTCTGCGGCTTGAGTGTACGCGCCAGAAAGCAGATCCCTTTAGCCGTGGGCACGAGGGCACGGGATGCCGACACAATACAACACCAACGCGAAGAAGTGGCCAGAACAAAAGGCAGAGGCAGGCAGCAGCGACAAAGAAATCGCAGAATGTAGTCTTCAATCTGTCGCAAGTACCCTTAACCGATGCAGAAGTCTCATTATTAAATAAAGGACTCAACTTTGTCCCTACAGTCATCCATAACGATTTTGACTGGAAGGTTGACAATTATCGGTTGCAAAGAAAATTAAGGCTACGCGAACACTTTGATAAGACCACTACTAGTTCACCCATTCCCACTAAAGAAGCTTCTATATTGCGTACACTCAAGCCGCAGAGCACCTTCGATCCTCTTTCTAATAATTCTACATTGAAAACTTTCTCCAGAGTACTTGAAAATATTGATAAAAACATCAATGTCCCACCCACCCCCAATCTCACGCATGATGAACGTTCAGCTTTGAAACAACTTAGTGAGAGAAAGGACATCATGATCCGTTCGGCGGACAAAGGGGGTGCGGTGGTGGTCATGGACTTTACTTATTACTTAGAGGAGTGCCATCGATTGTTGCAGGACACCACCACTTATGTAAAGTTGGATCGAGATCCCTCCAGAGGGCACATCCAAGAATTAAATACTATTCTGGACAATGCGATTTCCCAACAGCTTATCTCCAGTGATGCGAAGAAGAGTTTGTTACGGTCCAAACCTGCCATTCCAGCATTTTACATCATCCCCAAGTTGCATAAGGACGCCCTGAGACCCCCTGGTAGGCCTATTATAGCCGCTCGGGGATCTTTGTGCGAGCCTCTTGCTAAATTTGTGGATGCCTTTTTGCAGGACTGTGTGCAAAATACCTGCACTTACCTGAGAGACACTACTGACCTTTTGGTTAAATTAAATGCTTTAGGGGACATTCCGGCTAATACCATCATGGCAGGTATAGACGTTACCAGCCTCTATACCTGCATCCCCCATTCGCAAGGTCTCTCAGCAGTGAGTGATTTGATCAGAGATAACCCCCAGTATTGTGGCCCTAACCCTGACTTCCTGATGCAGTTGCTTGAGTTCACCCTTACTCATAACATCTTTGTATTTGATGGTAAATTTTATAGCCAAGCATCAGGTTGCGCAATGGGTTCCCCGGCAGCGCCGTCATACGCTAACTCCTTCATGTACAAAATAGAAAATGAAATTTTTTTGACCAATGCTGTGTTCCAACAACATGCCATTTTTTATGCCAGGTACATTGACGACCTGGTCTTGTTTTGGTCAGGGCCAGAGGAAGTACTGGTTGAGTTGTTGAATAACCACAACGCATCTGTCAGTCCAGTAAAATTTACGTTTAAGATCAGTGCCTGCCAGTTGGATTTTTTAGATGTCCGCATCCTAAAATCTGGCAACAAAATCAGCACCCAATTATTTACCAAGGACACTGACAGGAACATGCTTTTAAAATTCAACAGCTCCCATCCCACCTCCACCATGACCAGTCTCCCGTATTCGCAGTTTTTGCGTGTTTGCAGGATTAACAGTGATCCGCATACACGGGACATACAATTAGATCAGATGGTGGATAAATTTCTTCAAAGAGGCTACCCTTGGTCTTTAATACAAACTGCTAAAAATAAGGCATGTGCAATGGATCGTAATGCTCTACTAACAGGAGCCACGGCCAAACAGGCCCCCAATCCCGAACAAGATAAAATAATTACTTGGGTTAACCATTTTTCTAACAAAAGTCCCACCATCAATCAAAAAACCAAACAACTGTGGACCTTGGTCAACACTGACCCGGATCTACCTAGTTTGGTGGGTACCAGGTTAAGGGCCGGATACATACGTGGTCGCAGCATTGGAGATCAACTTGTAAAATCGGATGTCTCCCTCATGCGTAGCACACCTGCCCATTTTTTATCTAAAAAAGGAGGGTGCTACAAATGTACGGGTTGTGTAACGTGCAGTTACATGGTAACGGGTAATACATTTAGACACCCACATTCTGGTAAAGTTTACCACATCCGTCAAGTTCTCACATGTACCTCCCGGTACGTGGTTTATTTACTCACATGCCCTTGTGGCCTTAATTATGTGGGTAAAACTAGTTGTACATTTAAGGAACGCATGGCCAATCACAGGACAGCCATACGGGCAGCGGCAGTTAAAGGCCACAGTGAACAGACTGTGGCCCGTCACTTTTTTGAGGCCAAACATAACATGGCCACCCTCCGCTACCGTATAATTGATCAAATCCCTGATAACCATAGAGGTGGAGACAGGGACAAACGGCTGTTACAGCTTGAAAGCCGGTGGATACATAGGCTTGGTACCCTAAAACCGGGCGGGCTAAACGAGACCCTGAATTTGGGCAGTTTTTTATGATTCAATACATATTTTTTCTGTAACATACATTTTTCTTGATATGTTTCCTTGTTCATATTTTCTTGCCCAGGTATCATTTAATAGTCCCTGTATCATGAATGTCACCCATAAATATATATGTACTAGCATTAATTTACATATTAATATATTCTTTACTTTGGATGAAATGAGGTCCTGGTACTCCGGGGTTAATAGTGACATTTTCCAGCGGAACACATATAATATTTAAAATATAGCTTTTTATTCTGACTGCATTATGAGTATATAGTTGATTAATGCTCATATTATGTGTTCCGACTGGATGTGGCCACACTGCCATCTGGTGGCCAGCCAGGATGTCAGCTGAGAATATTCCATTTTAACTTTATTCCGTAGCACTAGCACTTTATTTTTCACAACATTTTATTGCAAATGCATGTCTTCCATTTATATATTGTTATATCATGCCTTATTTCACTGTTTTGTATCTAATTTGCACTTTGCACTTTTTCCCTCAGCTGCCTGTGACCTCCCCGCCCGGAGTTCTGACGAATCACTTCCTGGGTGATTCCAGGAGTGACGACGGTAGCCTCGGTCGGGTGACGGAGCGGCGCAGAGGGGCGTCCAACTGTAAGTTTTTTTGTATTTAAGCACCTGCACTTTGTAACACTGATTGTTTGTGATTTTGGTCCTGACGACGGGGAAACCCGAAACGGCGTTGACCGCCACACAGTCAAATTGTTTTCATCACCAGTCCCGGAGTGACGCCTACGTTTGTTCTCCTGCATGCGGTAGAAACCTTCTACCTAGGAAGGCACCCGGGCAATTCCCTATTGAGTGCGACGAGTGCCGGACAATCCCCTCCTGACACTATATATATATATATATATATATATATATATAAAGACCAAAAAGACACACTCTCCCCCTGTAAAAAGAAGGGTACTCAACGTTAGCGTTTCAGTCCATAAAGGACCTTCCTCAGGAGTTAGGCAACAAGGGCATCCATTTGGGGTGAAGCACAGCGTGGACCACACAGCAGGTTCCCTGTAGGAACTGAATTTGAACCTGAGCAATTAAAATATCCCAACACATTCTAGACTCATTTTGAGTCACATCTGTAAAATTTATTTGAACCAATGGAATCACTCCAATAATGGAAAGCTGGGTATAAGAAAGCATTCAGCACAAATGAAAAATATTCTTTGAAAAAGCCCTTTTGGAGGGCGAAACGTGTTAGAAGTCATCCAGCTACCTGGTCCAACACTTATTTACCAGAGACTTTTTGGACGTTTGCCACTGACTGCTATAATATCATTATCCATCTGCACGGCTTTCCGCACTTCCAAAGCCAATCTCTCACCGTAACTTGCAGCCTTGTGGAGAATGCTGACAGGAGCAGGCACACGTGGGTGAGAGACATGGTGCCGCAGCACAGGACTGCTATCACTGGCATCGTGAGTGAGAGACACGCTAGCCGTACCCACCATCAAGGTACTTCCATCAGTCTCCTCCAGGCGTGACACTCCACTGATACACTGTGCAGGACTCCATCACACAGCAGCACAGGTGAAGTATGTGCATACCGTGCCCTGACTCATTCATTCTCAAATATCTAACCTTTTAGAGTGGTCAACTTACCCCCTAAAAAACTTTGTGTTGCAAGTGCCGTGGCCCGGCATTACTACGGATAACAACCTGGCAAACATTCATCCCTAACTTTAATAAGTTTAAAATAAATTTTCAGGCAAAATTGAAAGTTGTATGAACTAATTAATAGCACTATCAAGTCCTTTCACGTATATATATATATATATATATATATATATATATATATATATATATATATATATATATATATA
The DNA here is from genome assembly GCF_055691185.1 of Crinia signifera. Lineage (NCBI taxonomy): Eukaryota > Metazoa > Chordata > Amphibia > Anura > Myobatrachidae > Crinia > Crinia signifera. The sequence goes on from NW_028142714.1 coordinate 31,770, forward strand.
TGTTTTATATGTTTTATAAATATTGCTCTTAAAGTGTACACATATATATATATATATTCCATAGACAAAAAACCTTACGGTTTCACATGTCCCATTAAGGCTTCTTACACATGATCTCGCATTTCTGAAACCTGTTGTAACTTCCACTCAAACGCCAAAAAGCAATGAAATTACGATCATTAAGGCTGACGCCTTAATGGACGTGTTCCTTGCGCAATACAGATATGGTACGCCATCACAGCCTGTGGGTAAGTGCAGATTCAGCACTCTCACAGAGTGAGATTGCTGTCACTCACACAATGGTGGAGCTGCTAATTCACAGATTTGTGTGCTCATTGGAATACACACATGCAGTCTATGCAACTAAAGGTCTGAGCAGTTATGTGGCGCACTCATCCTAATAAGTACCTGCAATCATCTAAAACGGTCTAGCCCACTGAGTTACTATAGTGTTCATTCTAGCACCCGCCATCTTTGAAAACTCATGCAGTTCCTCTTCCCTGCCTGGGGTGTAGCTGTCTGCTGTAGTGCTTCTAGTGTGATCTGTATATCAGCACTGCAAACCAGACCTGTGCTAGAAACACTACAGCAGACAGCAACACCCCAGACAGGGTAGAGGAACTGCATGGGTTTTCAAAGATAGCGGGTGCTAGAATAAACACTATTACTAGAACTATCCCACTGAGGGTCCAACATCTTTCACACTCACTACCTATATCCATTTCATTTAGTATTCACATGCAGTTACCAGAAACATCTTTCATAATTGCAAAAACTATAATACTCCCAACTACTATGCATCTACTCTTTCTTCTCCCGTACGCCTTCATGCTGCTCTGTCTTCCCCGATACCTACTGCTGTGTGGATTCCCTCATCCACAACAATGTGTCTATTCCCATCTGCCCTGCCCTGTCTTTCCACACAGATGCCACTGTTTCCTTCTATCTGTGCCACTGGCTTCCCCTCTATTAGCGATACTCTGTCTCCCCCTCCATCCATGCTGCTCTGCCCGCCTCATCCATGACAGTTTCCTTCCATCTGTACTACTGTCTCCCCTCTCCATCTACGCTGTTCTGTTTTCCCTTTATCCCCTTTGCTCCGAACCCCCTCCCCCATCAGTGCTGTCTTTCCTCCAACTGCTCCTCTGTTTCCCAACCAATCGCATCACTCTGCCTTACCTTCCCCAATTCGTGCCACAGTTTTCCACCCATCTGCTTCGTTAGTCCCCCATCAGTGCTGCTTAGCCTTCCTACCATCTACGCATTTCTATTCCTCCCCATCTGCACCACACTGCCTCCTACCCCAATCAACACCACTTTTTCCCCATCCTCTCGGCTCTGTTTACTGCTCAGACCTTCAGTTGCATAGACTGCATGTGTGTATTCCAATGAGCACACAAATCTGTGAATTAGCAGCTCCACCATTGTGTGAGTGACAGCAATCTCACTCTGTGAGAGTGCTGAATCTGCACTTACCCACAGGCTGTGATGGCGTACCATATCTGTATTGCGCAAGGAACACGTCCATTAAGGCGTCAGCCTTAATGATCGTAATTTCATTGCTTTTTGGCGTTTGAGTGGAAGTTACAACAGGTTTCAGAAATGCGAGATCATGTGTAAGAAGCCTTAATGGGACATGTGAAACCGTAAGGTTTTTTGTCTATGGAATTTCATAGCTTTTTTTCAATTTATTTTTTAAATTTAGAAATCAAAAATTTCCCTGTAAGAACATTGGATTTATTTAAATGTTTAACAATAACACACCCCTGGCAACGAGCATTACCCCTGGATACAAGTATTACAAACCCCTGGCAATGAGTATGACACCTGTCCAAGAGCATGAAACCCCTGGCAATGAACATGACACCCAGTGTGTAAAAGCTTTACTGTAGGGCAGAGTGTATCACGGGCATTGCAGTGTGGGGCATATGGTGCAGGGGATATTACTGTTTGTGGCTTAATATATTGAAAATGTTTTTGGTACTTGTTTAGTTTCATGGCGGGAGATATTGCATGAGATATTGCATCCTATTTGATGCAATTTCTGACCTGTTCATACTCCACTATCCACTAAGCATGGAGTTGATTTTATATAGTGTGGCGAGCACAGCAAGCGCCAAAGCCCGAAGCGTGGCGAGTGTAGCGAGCCCTGCTAGGGGACGCTGATTACTTTACATGTATTCCGCGTCCCCTTGCAGCAATCGCTGTGCTCGCAATACACGTAAAGTAATCCGCGTCCCCTCGCAGGCTGCAGTGTGTACAATTTTTTTTTTAAATAAATAAAAAAAATGGAGTGGGGTCCCCCCACAGCCGTAACCAGCACGAGACTCAAAGAGCCAGGGCTGGTTCTAAAAAAAATTGGAACAATTTGCACAGAGCTCCTCTGTATTTTATAAAACCAGCCCCAGGCTCCAGGGCCAGGTCAGGTTCCCAAAATACGGGGGACAAAATGAATAGTGGTCCCCCTTATTTTAAGAACAAGCCCCAGGCCCAACCAGCCAGCAGGGTAATGCCACAGCCAGGGGGGACTTTTTATACAAGTCCCCCCGGCCAAAGCATTCATCCCTCTGATCGGTCAGCCTGGCCAGGGGTCCTGGGGAAGTGGGGACCCCCCCAATAAAGGGGTCCCCCCCTCCAGGACATACCTGGCCAGGCTGAAGCCTGGTGCTGTCCCCGGTACCCCTGGGCTGTGGGTACCGGGCTGATAAAGTGTAAAGAAATAGATTAAACCATTGGGTTTTGCTGTGGAACTATGAGTCCCTGCAAGCCTGGACTGCATACTGGGACTTGGAGATCCACAAGTCCGAGCATGCGGCCCATTAATGGGCTTGCTGGAACTCTTAGTTCCACAACAAAACCAATAGTTAAATAAAAGCACACTGACACATAAGAAAAATACAATTTTAATACACATGGAGCCCATTCATACTGATACTTACCTATCTTGAGCCCGTAGGTATCCCTCGGTCCTGGTCCGGTGTCCTGGGGTCCTGGTCCGGTGTCCTGGGGTCCTGGTCCGGCATCCTGGCTGATATTTTTGTAAAAGATAGACAAAACCATTGGGTTCTGCTGTGGAACTATGAGTCCCAGAAAGAATGCACTACATACTGGGACTTGGAGAACCACAAGTCCCAGCATGCGGCCCATTAATGGGCTTGCTGGAACTCTTAGCTCTTAGTTCCACAACAAAACCAATAGTTAAATAAAAGCATACTGACACATAAGAAAAATAAAACTTTAATACACATGGAGCCCATACATACTGATACTTACCTATCTTAAGCATGTAGGTAGCCCTCGGTCCTAATCCGGTGTCCTGGGGTCCTGGTCCGAAGCAATCCATAGGGGACCTGTGGAAGGAAATTATACTCACAGGTCTAAACCGGTGTACATTTGGTCCTCTTCTTTCCTGCAGTAGTCATGGGGAACCTGGCAAAACAAAAACAAAAATGGGTACTTGTGTATTTTGGCGGCGCCCGATTTCAGCATCATGCGATGAACGCATCGCATGCCATGTACCCGATGGCATGCGATGCGATTTTGACCCCCTATGCGATGAAAAATCGTATAAGCACCCTAAAGGGTGCTTACAATGTTAAATGCACCCCCACGCCACCCCCCCACTATAAACGTGAACCTGAAGCGAGGCGAGCGCAGTGGTACGCGTCCTACGACCTTTTCATACCCCCACTATCCACGTCGGCGTGGAGTTGAGAATAGAAAGTGTGGCGAGCGCAGCGAGGCGACGCGGATACCTTCACAGGTATCCGCGTCCCCTGGCGGGCTTCACAGGTGTCCGCGTCCCCTCGCGCGGCTTTCTATTCTCAACTACACACCGACGTGGAATATGGGGGTATGAAAAGGTCGTAGGACGCGTACCGCTGCGCTTCAGGTTCACGTTTAGAGTGGGTGGGTGGCGTGGGGGTGCATTTAACATCGTAAGCACCCATTAGGGTGCTTAACATAAGCACCCATTAGGGTGCT
>NW_028142715.1:2500-35591 GCF_055691185.1 Crinia signifera
TTTCTTTTGCTTCCAATACTCCTCACCCCCTCCCCTACTTTCCTTTCTTTTTTCCTCTCACTCCTCAGCTCCCCTTCCTCTTCTGCTTCCCTCCTCCTCTCGCTTCCCTCCTGCTCACCTCCTATACTCCGCACCCCCTCCCCTTCTCTGCTCCTCCACTCCCCCCTCCTCTCCTTCACTTCCCCTCCTCCACACCCCCTCTCCTTTTCTCTTTCTCTCTCTCCACCCTCTCTCTCTCTCTCTCTCCACCCTCTCTCTCTCTCTCCACCCTCTCTCTCTCTCCACCCTCTCTCTCTCTCCCTCTCTCTCTCTCTCTCCACCCTCTCTCTCTCTCCTCTCTCTCCACCCTCTCTCTCCACTCTCTCTCTCGCCTCACCCTCTCTCTCTCTCTCTCTCTCTCGCCTCACCCTCTCTCTCTCGCCTCACCCACCTCTCTCTCTCTCTCTCTCGCCTCACCCTCTCTCTCTCTCTCGCCTCACCCTCTCTCTCTCTCTCGCCTCACCCTCTCTCTCTCTCGCCTCACCCTCTCTCTCTCTCTCTCGCCTCACCCTCTCTCTCTCTCTCGCCTCACCCTCTCTCTCTCGCCTCACCCTCTCTCTCTCTCTCTCGCCTCACCCTCTCTCTCTCTCTCGCCTCAGAAGGCACCTTTTGAACCATTAAGGTTGGCGGACCTTAAGTTTCTCACATGGAAGCTGGTATTCTTGTTGGCAGTGGCATCAGCGAAGAGGGTGTCAGAGTTAGGAGCATTGTCATGCAAGTCTCCTTTCTTGATATTTCATGAGGATAGGGCAGTTCTTCGGACGGTACCTCAGTTTTTACCAAAAGTAGTCTCTGCTTTCCATCTAAACCAGGAGATAGTTCTACCTGTGTTTCAACCCCCAGAGGGTTCTAGAAAAAGGGACAAATTGAGGAATTTGGATGTTGTGCGTGCATTACGCATTTATGTGGACAGAGTTAAGAGTGTCAGAAAGACTGACACCTTGTTAGTGTTGTATGACATACATAAGATTGGTTGGCCGGCATCTAAGCAGACCATTTCTAGGTGGTTGCGCTCTGTGATAGCTTTTGCATACACTAAAGTTGGAAGGCCTGTTCCGGGCAAGGATAAATGCGCATACCACCAGGTCAGTTGCCACCTCTTGGGCGGTTCGACATGGGGCAACAGCTGAGCAGGTTTGCAGGGCTGCCACTTGGTCATCTGTTCATACCTTTGCCAAATTCTATAGGTTCCATGAGTTCGCGTCGGAGGACGCATCATTCGGGCGAGCAGTGATGAGAGCTGCAGACCTGAGCGTACCCACACAAAGGACCGGCTCTGGAACGTCCCAGTGTTGAGCTGTGTCACCAGGACCATTGAAAGAGAAAAAGGGATTTTTGTAAGAACTTACCGTTCGAATCCCTTTCTCTGATATGGTCCTGGTGACACAGCGATCCCTCCCTTACGCTCAGTAAGTATGCCAGTGTTCATGATGTTCATGTTTAATTGGTTAAAGTAACAGTTATTGTTAAAAAATGTGCATATAATATGTGCAGGCGTTTGTACTGAGTTAATGTATTCCAGTGGCTTTGAAAGATTGAACTGAAGAGTCCGGGATGCAGTAGGGGAGGAGCCTACCCTCTAAAAGATTTAGGATAGGTGCCTGGCTCCTTCGGACCCTCCTACATCCCAGTGTTGAGCTGTGTCACCAGGACCATATCAGAGAAAGGGATTCGAACGGTAAGTTCTTACAAAAATCCCTTTTTTGTGTATTTCAAAAATGTAAAGAAATAAAAAAAGTTTGGACATTTTCCGAGCAACAATCTGGTTGGAACAAATATTTTAACGACATTTTGGGTGTCACGAACGGTGAAACGGTGTCAAGGCATGCATTATATGTAATAGTAGAGTGCAAGACTAATAAAAAGACTAATAAAGAGATTACATCTCCATATGTGCCAAAGTGGTTTGTGCAAAAGGCTAGTGAACAGCTAACGAACCCAATACACCAATCATGTCCAAACTATGGCCCGCCAGCTGTTGTGAAACTGCAAGTCCCATCATGCCTTGCCACAGTTCTGCTATTAGGGAATACTAAAACTATGGCAAGGCATGCTGGGATGTGTAGTTTCAAAACAGCTAAAGGGCGCTCAGTGACAAACGAGCTTTAAAATCAAAGTCAATTGTTTGGTGACCCGACTCCCAGGCTGCACGTCACCTGGATTTCTCCTCGCACCCTTCGCGCACAGTAGGGCAATAAGCTGCATCTAGTTTATTTAGGGCGCAAAAATGCAGCCAACAAGACCAGGGCAAGTGCTGCGAACAATTCTTTAGCTCCCACTACATTAGGCAAGAGCTACGGGTGCACAAAACAATTGAATCACCATTATATGTTGTTTAGCACCTTACATAAATTATATATATATTTTTTATTATTATTATTTTAATATGCAGTACAGTAAGACCAGCAACCCTTACCACCAGCATAGCTCTGCCCCAACACTCATGAAGCACCGCCTACATGTTTTGATTGGCCCACAATCCAATCAGTCAAAGAAAATGGATCACCATCAATAGGTAAAAACATTGATGGTCATCCATTGCACAATAGTGTGTATGCACTATTGTCATCAATTGCAAAGACGTCCATCCCTAAAGCTGTGCACACACAGTGCAAGTGAGCCTCTGTGCTAAGTTTGCAGTTAAGCACAGATGGCTCAGCATTGTGTGCTGAACAATCTGTCATCGCCAGTGTTCTCTGGTGTGAGAACACTGGCGATGACTAGATTTATAACTGGATGCAGTGTAAATCTAGTCAGGCAACAGCGCAATCGTCATCACCAGAGGGTATACACGTGGAGTGATCCTTTTTTCATTTCTAAGCGATCTAGTCAGATCACTTAGAAATAAGCCTCATATTCCCCTGGGCGGGATGTATTAATGTAAATCGCCAGCCGCCGCGATGCTACCGCATATGTACTAACATATGCAGCTAGCATCGGGTTGTGGTGACGGAGACCCCCGCGATACCTGTAATGTGGTGTGCGGGGGTCTCCGTCACATCCTGGCGGCTGTCAGTGTCCCCCTGCCTCTCCTCCTCCTCCCTACAGCCGGATGTCCTCCCGGCTGTGACACCTGCTAAGGGAGGAGTAGATCGATGGAGGATGGGTCGCAAGGACGGCGGGCGGCGATAGAAGCCCATAGGCATCTATAGGGTATCGCCACCCAGAGGTTGAGAGACCCTGCCAGGCGGAGATGGGGCGGACCGATAATGGTACATAGGAAAATGCGGTAAAACCCCCGTTTTATCACATTTTCCCTTTAGTACATCCCGCCCCCTGTGTGTATGCCCCATTAGGATGGTAGATAATACAGTATACACTTTAGACTACAGTATAACTAATGTGACAATAATCCCTGTATAACCATCCAGCAAGCAATCCCGGCGGGTGACATGTACTTGGTGTCACCTGAACGCAGCAGTGATCCCAGCCTATATACAGTATGCCCAGTTATCCTACATCTGCACTAATGGCTACGTGCAGTTTGCTAGCCAGTACGGTTTGGCTCACCTGTATCTCACCACATTGGCATGCCGGGCACATATTTACCATTACACTCACATGTGTTTATTATCATAGAACATAGCAAAGCGCGCATAGCTACTGCAGCAGAGAGAGAACATATGGTATACACACAGAGGCTTCCCATAGATTATAATCTGGTCTATATACACCTGTGTCACACTTTGGGAAAGCAGATAGATAATATACAGTGTATAATAATGCAGACAGCACTGGGGCTGAGATATTACAACCTGAGCCATAGAGTAGCGCTGCTGAGGATACACTGGTATGCCCATACACATAGATATCCCCAGGAGCACCATGCAGCAGCCCTGTGGGAGTCACATACATGACCAACATACAGACTGAGCTCCAGTCCTCACCCACAGGTTGCTCAATGCTCAGGGGGTGTTCTGCACATGTGCACTTACCAGCCGCTTCTTCTACGCAGGGGCATGGCGTCCCAGTCAGTGACTGCCTCCATCAGAACAGCCGGCAGAGTGCTCATGTAGGGGGAGCAGCAGTGATGACGATGCATTATGTGCCAGGTGTAGTTCCAGCAGCTGCCAATAGGTGGCGATGGTGCGGCACAGCGTGAATGACGTCACTGCATTGTAGCTACGAGATACACGAACAGTCCGTGTATGAGTGGCTGGTACAGTGGCGTGTACCGTTAGTTCAGCGTCTGGGACAGCCACTCAGGCTGAGCCACCACGGGTTTGAATCCTCCTCCAGTGTCTGCTGTTTCAGGGGCGTGGGGTGTAGCGCCTTCGGATCCGGGAGCAGCCTGAGTTTTTGACTCATCCACTGATACCACAATATTTTCTGCTCAAACTACATAATATTAATAATTAGCCACCATATATAACCAGGAGGAATAACTTTAAGTGGGGGCAGGACGGAGTCTGTGTACAGACCAATTGTTCTAAATATACAGTTTATTCATTGGCACAAAACAGCAAAATAGGTTAAAATTAAAAAAGTGCATTAAGAAAAAAGTGAATAGAAATTGGAGCTGTGTGTCCGTGTCGCTGTACACTTATACAGTGCCCGTGTCAGCAGATTTCCACATACACAATTTTCTTTAATAACTCATGTCGACCTATTCCTGTGTTGACCTTTTTCATGCAGCCTTTTGGATTGTGTCGACCGTTTTCAGCATCAATTTAAACCAGGTCGATGTTTTTCATATGTAGACCTTTTCACTGCCGACCAAAAGATCTAATTACTGTCGACTTAATGACCCTCACCCCTGGTCACAGCGTCTATAAACTGTTATGTAGGACAGGAGACAAGTTCCGAAAACTAAAATAGCATAAATTCCCAAACGTTGGGCAAAAGAAGCAGCCTCTGTGTTTTCCTTCACATGTAGTCATACAGGTAGAGTCGGACAACAGGAATAATAGGCGCTACATGATAATGTATTTATAGCATTCCTCCCAACTGTCCTGATTACAGTGGTATGGTCCCGCTATTTGGAGCCTGCCCTGATGTCCCTTGAGGGGAGGTGATCATGGCTGCTCTGCTTTGTGGAGCAGCCGGTGATTGCTGGATAGGTGCCGTGCGCAGCAAGGAGAGACGGGGCTGGGTACGCTGGCAAAGAGGATGGAAAACCCGGGGCCTCGATGCCCGGTCCCGCCCCCGTTGCACATAGCCCCGCCCCTTTCCAGGGCCAGCTGCATGCAGGTCCCACTGATCTATTGGTAAAAGTTGGAAGGCATGTTCGATGTTCTGTGTATACAATACATTCCTTTTTCTTTTTTAATAGTAGGATCGGCAGCAATTAGCTGTATGCTCTGGCCTTCGTCTGCGGATCTTCGCCTCCAGTGAAGTGTATGGCCTTTGTCAAACATACATAAAAAAAAATAAAAAAATGATACCCGATCTATTGTCTGCGGGCAGACGTGATTCTAGTCTGGCTCTAAACACAGATATTTCTCCATTCCCAGGAGAGAAATTGGCCTCACACCACTTGCTGAAACACAGGGGCGGATTGGCCCACCGGGAAACCGGGCCGTTTCCCGGTGGGCCGGCACATTTTAGAGTCATAGCGGCCGCCCACCCTCCCTGGCTGGGCCGCGGCCACCAAACCGCCATCTCCGCGGTTACCGGCCGCGGCCGCAGCAAAATGCCCTGAATAAACATGGCCGCGGCTGTGGCCGAAGTTGAAATGGCCGCGGGAGGGCTGGTGCGCATGTGCGGCCGCACACAGCACCTCCCGCGGTGCTTACAGCCCGACTGACACACTTCCGGGTTTTGCGGCGCCACCCTTCTCCCCGCCAGCGGAGCTCTGAAGCCGCGCAAAAAATTAAATGTATGTGAGCGGCTGCTGGGAGAGAGAAGTGCGGATGCTTCAGTAATGTCCACAGCTGTGTCTGCTTTCATTGATGCTTTGAGTAGGGCACTCAAAGCGGCAATGAAAGCAGACACAGCTGTGGACATTACTGAAGAATCCGCACTTCAGGGCGATGGTTGCTGCTGGGAATCAGAAGCAGCGCTGCAGCGGTCGGGTGCCTACCTCGGGGGATCAGCAGCCAGAGGAGCCGGCTTGGTGACAAGCAGAACAGGCAGGGATCGAATGTGTTCCTCACTTGATTTGTATGCCTGGGGGCTCCACTCTACACTCTCCCTGCACAGGCTGCTGCTGCGTGCTGCTGAACTTCCTGTGTCAGAAGAATGAAGCTCCAGTTCTATAAAGGTGGTGGCTGAGGGTATGATTCATCGGGGTACTGACAGGTAATGCACTTCCACTGTACAGTGTGTTTGTCACTGTGTGTGCATGTTAGTTTGCCCTCCCCTGCCCATTTCAATTACAGCAGCTGTAATGGGGTGCTTTCAGCCAGGACCCTGACACTGCAAAATGGCACCTAGCTGCTCTGAGATTACCATCCCTGGCCCCACTGCCCCAATGTACACCATAATTCTCCTCTCTCCTGCTCATCCACCCACCCACTATTCCTCCTCTCTCCTACTCTCCCACTATTCATCCTCTCTCCTGCTCTTCCACCCACTCTTCCTCCTCTCTCCTGCTCCATCCACCCACTATTCCTTCTCTCTCCTGCTCCATCCACCCACTCTTCCTCCTCTCTCCTGCTCCATCCACCCACTATTCCTTCTCTCTCCTCTTGTTTCTCCCACTAATCCTCCTCCATACTCCCGTATCTAGCCACACTAGTAACCATTCTCCCCCCAATTACAGTGCACCCCCTGTCATTTTTTCATCTGGATCATGCATTAGAGTACAGTAGCCAAAGAAGGAGGGGGCAGTTTAGACTGAAGGAGAAAAGGGGAGGCCATCCTTTAAGGCAGTGGTTCCCAACCCTGGTCCTCAAGTACCCCCAACTGTGCACATTTTCCAGGTCTCCACACAGAATCACAGGTGACATAATTAGCTCCACCTGTGATCTTTTAAAACGTGTCTGAATAATGAGTGCACCTGCTGGGTGACCTGGAAATGTGCACTGTTGGGGGTACTTGAGTACCAGGGTCGGGAACCACTGCTTTAAGGGACAGTTTCTGCAGGGCAGGCATGCCATCTGCATTTCCTCTGCCACAGTGCAACCTACCTTCCCATTTAATCTGCTTAATCCCTTCCCCCATCCCAGAGCTGTCATATGCTTTGATACAGGCAGAATGGGGCTCTGGGCATGGCCAGCGGTGAGATGATGTGTCTAACCAACTGCGTCTCCATGCTTTGTAACTTATATTTCAGCTAACAGTATAGGTGCAGTAGGCAGAAGCTGGGCTCCCGGGGGGGTGTAAGAGCAGGGTCAGGGCACAGCATACTGCAGACTTTGGCCACTGAGCTGGAGGGAGTGAAGACAAGCTGTAATGTCACTGTAGTGTAGCATTTACAGTGTAGTGATATAGTGCTGCATATTGAGGGAATGTACTGTAGTGTAGAGGAGTGGAGGCAATGTAGTGTAGAGGAGTGGGGGCAATGTACTGTAATGTAGTGATTTCTTTCAGTGTAGAGATATACTGTAGGACCTGATTCTGGTTGGCTTAGACTTGCGGAGTCAGGTCCTAGACCTGGGCGGGCGGCTGACGTCCTGTGGTGGGAGGCAGGTTGGTGGGGGCCTAAAACATATGTTTGCACCTGGGCCTACTAGACATTAGTTCCGCCACTGAGTGCTGTGTAGGGAGATCGGTGCTGCTGCTGTGATCTGTGCGGTGCTGGTAGGTGGGGGTTGCTGTGCAGGAAGAAGGGTTAGGGGTGCTGACATGCTGGGATAGGTGTTGGTTGCTGTGTTGTGCTGGAACAGGGTTGGTGAGTGTGGCGAGATGGCATACAGGGATGGGTGCTCTGCTGTGATCTGTGCTGTGCTTGAAGAGGGGTTTTAAATGAGGGGTGCTGTGCTGGGTGAGGGGTGATGGATGCTACATAGTAAGGGGAGAGTCTGGGGTCCTGTGTTGTGAGGGTAGACTATGCCGTATAGAATGCCTTCTGTGGTAGGGCTGTAAGGGACTTTACGCTAACATCCCCCCGTCATTTAGGTGCTTATTTTTTTTAAATCTAGTTTAAGTTGCAGCTGACACCAGAGACGGGAACTGCGGTCTGAACCTTGCGGGAACCAGAAGCAGACAGCTAGAGACGGGAGCCTGACCCACAAAGCTGCTTGAAGCTGACACCAGAAGCAAGAGTCAGGAGCTGAGGTATGAACCTGGTGCTAGCCGGAAGCTGATATCTAGAAGCACGAGCCTGAAGATCGGATCGGACACTCGCAGCTGCCGGGAGCTGGCAACTAGAAGCAGGAGCTGTGCAGCAGCCTGGAGCTGACAGCCGGAGGTAAGTCGGGGGGTCGAGCGCAGCTTAGGATGTGGCAGTATGGCCCTCTACCTCACAAGCTGCTTCACACCACACTTGCACCAATGTTACATAACTCCCTCTTTCTCTCTCTCCGACTCTCCCTTTCTATCTCTATCCACCCCTCCGTCACTCTTTTCCTTTCTCTCCTTTCCTTTACAGCTGATTTCTCCCTCCTCTCTATTTCTCTCTCCTCTCCTTCTCTCTCCTCTCCTTCTCTCCCTTCTCTCTCTTCCTCTCTCTCCTTCTCCTCCTCCCCCCTTCTCTCTCTCTACATCCTTAGCCTCTCTATCTCCCTCCCTCTCATCCTCTTTTACTTTGTCTCTCCCTCTCCATTATTATTATTATAATTTTATTTATAAGGCGCCACAAGTGTTTCGCAGCGCCGTACAAAGGAACAATACAGGGAGACAAAGCTTGGCATAACATTGAATAAATAACAAAAATACAGTACAAATAAAGAGCGCCACAGATCAATACACATTACAGCTTGGATATAAGTAGTGAGGACTCAATCAACATACAACTAGAGGCTTGATGCCAATGATGGAGAGGAGTATGCGGACAAAGATGGTCACTGAGTGTTGGAGTATAGGAGAGCTGTGAGTGAAATGTGAAGAGAAGTGGGCTTTGACAACAGGAGGGAAGAGGGCCCTGCTCAGAGGAGCTTACAATCTAGTAGGAAGGGGAGACAGACAGATTGCAAGAGGTGCAAGCGAGTGGGTGGTGGTTAGATAGCAGGATGTAAACAGGCAGGGGGTCGGAGAACCAGCTGGTTTATGCAGTGGAAGGGTACGCTTTGATGAATAGGTGAGTTTTCAGTGCCTGTTTGAAGCTTTGCAAGGTCGGGGAGAGTCTAATGGAGCGAGGGAGTGCGTTCCACTGAGGGGGTGCAGCACGGGCAAAGTCCTGTACTCTAGCATGGGAAGCAGTGATCAGGGTGGAGGAGAGACGACAGTCGTCATTTCCCTCTACCCCTCTCTTTCTATCTCCCTCCTTTCTCTCCCCCTCTTACCCTTCTCTCCGCCTCTCTCCCTATCCATTCCCCTCTATCCCACTCCACCCTTCCCCTCTTACCCCCTTCCCTTTTTTCCCTCTGTCCCCTCTCCCCCCCTCCCTCCTCTTTCCCCACTCTCTATTTCTGTCACCTCTCTCTTCTGTCATCCAATGCCTCTACCTGCCATCCTCTGTCACACATTGCCTTCCCCTGGCATCATCCACTTACTACCTCTTTTACTCTCTCCCTGAGGTCACCCACTGCTTATCTCTATCACCCTTTGTCTCTCTTTGCCACTCTATCTCCCACTATCCATCCCCATCGTCCACTACATCACCCTCTACCTTTCCCCGGTGTGACTGTCACTATCTCCCCATTTCCCTCTCTCTCCTGTTGGTCTCTGACTTTTTTAGACATCACTCTTTGCCTCTTCCTGTTACCTTTTCACTGTCACCCACTGCCTCTCTACATCATTTCCTTTGAGACCACACCATTGTAAGGCCATGGCCATTGTTCCAGTTTTTTTACTTTTTGCACTGGGAGCCGAATTGCCAAGAAACAGTCCAATTGTTTTTGGCTGAGGGGATCAAAATTTCTAGTTACGCCACTGAAACCCCCCCCCCCCCCCCCCACACACACACAGCCTAACCCTAACCATACTCGCACCCCTGCGGCCTAACCTTAACCCTACTCATATCCCTCACAGGCCTTACCCTAACTAAAAAAAACACACACACAACCTAACCATACACCCCCTGCCCCCCTGCAGCCTAAACCTACTTCTACACACAACTCAGCCTAACCCTAATAATAATTCTTTGCAGCCTAGCTATAACCATACAAATACTGCTCCCGCCTGTCCCCTTATCCACACTACCACTACTCCAGCCGGCCCCTGCTTCCCACTACTGCTCCCGCCTGTCCCCTTATCCACACTACTCCTACTCCAGCCTGCTGCTGTTTCCCACTACTGCTCCCAGCCTGTCCCCTTATCCACACTACCACTACTCCAGCCGGCCCCTGCTTCCCACTACTGCTCCCAGCCTGTCCCCTTATCCACACTCCCACTACTCCAGCCGGCCCCTGCTTCCCACTACTGCTCCTAGCCTGTCCCCTTATCTTCTCTATTACTACTCCAGCCTGCCCCTGCTTCCGACTACTGCTCCCAGCCTGTCCCCTTATCCACACTACTACTACTCCAGCCTGCCCCTGCTTCCCACTACTGCTCCTAGCCTGTCCCGTTATCTTCACTATTACTACTCCAGCCTGCCCCTGCTTCCCACTACTGCTCCTAGCCTGTCCCCTTATCTTCTCTTTTACTACTCCAGCCTGCCCCTGCTTCCCACTACGGCTCCTAGCCTGTCCCCTTATCTTCTCTATTACTACTCCAGCCTGCCCCTGCTTCCCACTACTGTTTCTAGCCTGTCCCCTTATCCACACTACTATTACTCCAGCCGGCCCCTGCTTCCCACTACTGCTCCTAGCCTGTCCCCTTATCTTCTCTATTACTACTCCAGCCTGCCCCTGCTTCCCACTACTGTTTCTAGCCTGTCCCTTTATCTTCTCTATTACTACTCCAGCCTGCCCCTGCTTCCCACTACGGCTCCTAGCCTGTCCCCTTATCTTCTCTATTACTACTCCAGCCTGCCCCTGCTTCCCACTACTGCTCCTAGCCTGTCCCTTTATCTGCACTACTACTCCAGCCTGCCCCTGCTTCCCACTACTGCTCCTAGCCTGTCCCCTTATCCACACTACTATTACTCCAGCCTGCCTCTGCTTCCGACTACTGCTCCCAGCCTGCCCCCTGCTCCCCTCCAGGCCTCACTGTACAGTACCCACCCATAGCCACTATCCGCTCAAACCCCTGGCTTCCAGTATATACCTCTCTGACTTGTACACTACCGACAATATCCCTGCCCCCCCAGGAACATACACTGTCCATGCTACCCCAAGTCCTCCTAGCCACAGTACCCCCACCCCAGGGACATATACTTTCCACACTTTTTTGTGTGTGTGGAGCTCAATGTGTTTTTATTTTATTTCTGTGGGGGCTAATGGTTAATGTTTGCCCTGTCAGGGGTCAATGTATTTATTTTACCTGTTTGGGCTATCAGTAAATATCATTGTTTTCTATTTGAGCCAGTGTTTTATCTGGGGGGGAGAGGGGTAACAATGTGTTTATTCCTGTGGGGGGCAAATTGATTTTGATGTTTTTTTTTTCCTGCTGGTGCAAATGTGTTTGTATTTTCCTGCGGGGCCAGTCCATATATTTGGTGCACGGCCATGCACCAGGGCAGTGTAATGGCATTAGCATATAGCTGCAGATGCAACTGCAGCAAAAGTTGCAAGAAAGGCCGCAACTGCATGCAACCTGGAATTCTACCCTATAAGTAGGGATCCCGCCCCCTTTCACAGACCCCACCCCCTCAGCAGACTCCACCCCCATTAGGGCTGCTTTCATAAATTTCCCGGGCTGGTTTTTCATCCCAATCCGCCCCTGCTGAAACAGGTAAGGATCATATGGTCGACCTAAAGATTGTCGACAGTCATTAGGTCAACATACTGCAAGGTCGACATGGGTCAAGGTCAACAGGTCATTTGGTCCAAAAAAGCATTAGGTCAAAATGGTCTAGCTCTGGGGTAGCCAACCCTAGTCCTCGAGAGCTACCAACAGTGCATGTTTTGCAGGTCTCCTCACAGAATCACAAGTGAGCTAATTAGCTCCATCTGTATCTTTTAAAATGTGCCAGTGATTAATGAGTGCAGCTGTGCAGCAGCTAGGTTGTCTGTAAAATGTGAACTGTTGGTAGCTCTCGAAGGCTAGGGTTGGCTACCACTGGTCTAGCTCAACATGGGGTTTTGTACTTTTTTTTTTACCCGAATGCCGACACAGTCAACATGGACACAGGATTAAGTGCACCGCATCCCCTCGCATGTCTGGCTGTGCTTGGCACTCTATGTTATTCTCCCACCGCACCCTAGTGCAGGCGTTCCCAACCACGGTCCTCAAGGCACACCAACAGTACAGGTTTTAATGATATCCAGGCTTGAGCACAGGTGACTTAATTAGTACCTGTGATTTGGATTAATCCATCTGTGCTGAAGCCTGGATATCACTAAAACCTGCACTGTTGGTGTGCCTTGAGGACCGTGGTTGGGAACGCCTGCCCTAGTGGATGGTAGGGCATGAAATTCCGCCTGTCGGCACATGTCGGCTCAAAAAAACCCCCAAAAATCCAGTGAAAAACCCAGTCGACCTAGACCATGTTGACCTAATGACCTGTCGACCTAGACCCATGTCGACTTTGCAGTATGTCGACCTGATGACTGTCGACCATCTGATATCGCTGATACAGGTTAATAGATAGAGGCTATCAATCCGAACGGCCTGTAATTGGTATAGCTATCTCACCCCTGCATTACTATATTAAGTATCAATTGGTAATGGGGGAGGCGCACCCAGGAATATGTATTAGACTTGGAAGCAAAGAAAGATAAAGTATTCCTACAAGGGGCAATCTAGGTTAGCATATATTAATGTTCTGATTAATGTTATAGGTACATTAATAAAGTGACCCAAGAAACAGAGAATTGGCTAAAACATGATGTTTATTGAATCATTTATTAAGGACAGCGAAATATTAAAAACATAAGTGAAAAGTGATAAATGTGAAATAAAGTGCATTAGAAAAAAAATTAAAATAAGTCTGTTACGTGTGTGTTATCGGTCATAGCATGTGTGTCTGTAATACTGTTATTAATCTCCACGCAAATATCAATTATTGCTCTAATTAGGCTGTCTTGTAAATTCATCAACAAAGGGACATGTGCACGTTTCAAGATGACGGGTGCAGCAAAATTGTTAGGAATAAAGGTGCGTACACACGGGGCAATATGATCGCTGGCAATATATTGCTAGATTATATTGCCCAGTGTCCCGTTTTGTGAAAACGGGAGCGCGCACCCGGCGATTTATCGCTGGTGCACACTCCAATCACTGGCAATATGGTCGCTCAGCAACCATATTCCCAGCTATTTCAGCCCCTATCGCCCCCGTGTGTACACAGCATAATCGCCCCCGGATGACGTCAGCGAACCGGGACCAGGGCGGTCTTTTCGTATGGGCTTAATGGGCACTTGCTCTGGGGCCCCAGGTGTATAAGGGCCATACTCTGATAGCTGAGGATCCCCTTTTTCCAGGGATACCAGCATTTTTAAAATCGGCCCTGGAGAAATGGAGATATCCAACTTCAAAGCAGCAGTCCACATCTGACCTGTTAATTGCACTTCCCAGTCAGAATTCTCAGGTTCTCTCTGACTTAAGGTGCCCATACACGTCTCGATGCGGGCGTGCATTTTGAGCTTAAATAGCACGCATCGCATTCATCCTTGTACATGCGTTGTGCATACAATGCGATGAAAAGCAAGTACAAAAAGTATGTGCAGCACATACTTTTCTCTTTCAATGGTCCTGGTGACACAGCTTCACATTGGGATGTAGGAGGGTCCGCAGGAGCCAGGCACCTATCCTAAAGCTTTTGGAGGGTAGGCTCCTCTCCTACTGCATCCCAGACTCCTCAGTTCGTGTTAGGTGCCCACTGGAGTGGGTGCTATTCTAAAGGGCTGCCGGAGCAGCCGAAGGAGTAGAGTTAGTTAGGGTTTTTATTATTTTATTAACTTTTACACTAGCTAGGTAGGCACAGTGTGAGGATTCTCATTAGTGAATCCTCACACTGCTAGCACAGCAGGAGCTGACAGAAGCGCGTCCTGTCAGCTCACTGTGCACAGGGGAGACGCTGCCTGGCCTCCCTGTGCAGTGCTTACAGCTTCTTTTAAGAAGCTACGAAAACTCCACAGAATGATACTGAGCGCTGATTACCTATTCTACCGACTGTCCAGGATACACAACCAGTGTCCAACATACAAATTCTCAGTTGAAGTAAAAAAAATTGTGACATCTAGTGGTGCGAATAGGAACTGCAGGCAATCATCCCGATCATCCCTTTTTGTGATCATCCTTTTAGTACATCCGCAAATGGTGCCCTGCATACACAAATACATCCACTATAACCACAAACCCTAGCATACTACACATCCTATAACTAGCGAGTCTACCACATACCGACATCCTAAAAAAGAAACCTCCTCTATTACCCATAACGCCCAGCATAAACACACAACAGCGCACATATACCTGTACCACAGCCGCACAGCATCTGCCATGAGCCTGACGTCTGCCTTGTGTCCCGTGTCCTCGGCTCCTGCAGCAGGAGGTGCTGGGTCGTCCTCTGCTCCGCCTGTTGTGCTGTTCTGGGTCGGCCTCTGCTTCCACCCCCGGCTCCTATCAGGCTGGGGATCCTCCTCTATCCTCTCCTCCGCTGGGCTGTCACCTGTCCTCTGAGCAGCTCCTGTCCTTGATGTTACATCGTGTTCTTAACTTACTTTCGGGCAGGCATCTCTACGGGCAGCTCCGCACCACTGAGGGGGCTTCTACAGGTCTCCAGCTAGGGGTCCTTTGCATGTCCTCCAGTCCTGGTTCCTCGAGAGCGGGTGTCCTTCGCGGTGCCTGCGCACCTTGGTCTCCACTTGCTGCGTCCTCTATCTTCTTCGGAGCAACTTCAGGAGAATCCTCCGGCTGGGTGTGCTCCCAGGTAATTTACCCCCTCAGCACCTTCTTCCTTGAGGTTCTAGTCTTCACCCTCTCGGCTCCTCCACAGGCAGGCACTATGTAGGACACCTCGGCAGCACACATCATTCTGTTCTCTCTGGGTTTGGGGCTCCTCCTGTGGTTGGCAGCTAGTGGGGGCAGCGCGGTTCCCTTCCCTCTGGCAGGTGGCAGCAGTAGGGGACTTGGAGGAGCCTGGCTCTCCTTGCGCCATTCCTGGTCTCACAGCTGCGCAGCCTCCGCTCCTTACAGGTCAGCAGCTCACAGCACTGCACAGGCCCTTGTCCTCTCCAGGGATCACTCTTCCCGGTGCCGGCTCTCTCTGTTGTGGGTTATGCATCGCTGCAGGACCGCCTCTGATCCCCCTGCCCTACCTCTCTATAGTCCCTCTCACTGGCTCACCCGCCATATCCTGTACTGGCTGTATCATATATTTTTATATTTCTTTATACTCAAAGGCTATATATCCCCCTTCCCACACAGATTTAAGTTGCGACTATTTGACACAGTGGCTGCCTTGATAAAGGTACCAGCGGGGACCGAAACGTCAGAAGATCTCTCTTGCAGAAAATAAACTTTGGATTACCTCCTGGTTGTACCTCCATTGAACTACAGACTGGTGAGTGCTGTTTATTCCCCCAGTGGGGGTTCTTTCTGGTATCTATCTATCTAAGGAATTATCCAAGCAGGCAGCGGCACTCCATGGGCTTAACAATGTGTTTATTGGAGGTGACCGACGTTTCGGGGACTGGATACCCCTTTGTCAAGGTGTACAACGCGTGCGGGTGACACAGCAAACATTTAAATACATACAGCATGTGCATACTCACCATTCCCGTACGTGGAGCGTCCCGGTTGCGTCCAGTGCGGCTTCCGGTGCGGGCGGATGTCAGTGGGCGGAGCCTCACTGCATCATCACGCTCCCCTCTGTTGTAGATGGGTTGCTATGGTGACCCCACCGTATCGCCCACTTCTGTATGACAACCTCCGCTCCAGGATCCGGGTTTGGCTTCTGCCTATAACAACACATAAATGGCACATAAATAACCTACATTAAAACAGTAAAACAATGTTAAAAAATGGTGCAAGTTTGAAGTGTAAATTTCAGATGCCACGGGACTACTGCCCGAGCAATGTTTAAGAAGTGATGTGAAGAAGATGTCACCGCATCTAGCGTGACAATTGTATGGTGTTAACACAGGGATCCGGACGGGTGTGTTACATATGGATCTCTGTATACAATAATAACATGGTCAAACTGATCGCTAATGATCATGTTTGTAAATCGGAGATGTCAGGCTCTAACACATGGGGGAGATGTGCTGTGGGATCTCTATGAATGTGAGAATTACAGGGGCGTGTTGTACCATAAATATCGGCTCCACAAGTGATATATATGCTTCATGTTGTCTTTGAGAACAGAACAGCAGTATAGCGTGTATATATATACTATGTATACATCGGGGGAAATGTACCAAAATGGATTCGTAAAAAATAGGTGTATTCGTAGGCAGAAATACGCCTATTTTTTACACATTTGTATTTTTGGGATTTACACACACTTCTTTGTATGTCAAACAGACAGATCGCAATACTATACTTAGACACAACAGCTCGCACCCACGCAACACGGTGGAGAGTCTCCCATACTCAGTTTTTGAGAGTATGCAGGATCACTGATACCGACTCTGAAACCCATCACCAACTGGACATCATGCAGCAGAAGTTCGAGGACAGAGGCTACCCCAGACAGGGCCTACTTAAAGCCAAGGCCAGGGCTCTGGCGTGTGAGCGCACCACTCTTATCACAGGTGCAACACCTAAAGTCATAAAGCCATGTATTCCATGGGTTAATGACTTTAGCTCTGCCAGCCGAGAAACCACCAGCAGAGTAAAAAACTGGTGGGAAATTGTGCGTTCGGATCCCGAGCTACCGGTGTTCAAAGACACCAAGCTGATGCCGAGCTACAAGCGCGGCCCAAACTTGAAGGACCTATTGGTCAAGACCGAGATTACAAATTTTGACACCCCTTCTAGACAAATCAGACCCACCAGAATGGGCTGTTACCGGTGCCTAGGCTGCACAACATGCAGCTTCATGACAGCTTGCACCGAAGTTGCACATCTCTATACGGGTAAAAAAATTTTAAATCAGATGGCCCCTCACGTGCACGACTAAATTTGTTATCTACATCATTTATTGTCCATGTGGAATACATTACATCGGCAAGACCGATTGTGCCATACGGGCAGCCCTTCATTCTGGCTCAGGGGAGCAACCAGTGACCAGGCATTTCGCCAAGGCCAAACATAACATGGCAATGATCAAATATAAGATCATAGACCACGTGCCGGCACACATACGGGGTGGCAACCATTCCAAACAGCTTCTGCAGCTTGAGTCCAAGTGGATTTACAAAATGGACACACTACACCCTAAAGGCCTTAATGACACACTTGGCCTACATAATTTTTTGTAACCATTTTGGTCCACTAACACACAATCATGTCTTCCTTCTTCCTTTTCTCTCCCCCTTGTTAAAGGTACTTGTCATCCCACTGTGTGACACCAGTCCCCCAGCCTTATCGGTGTCCAGGTGACACACCATGATAACATATAATATACAAGATGCTGGCATTCTGTTGTTGCAATTTCTGGCTTCTGGTGCTATGCGCATACAGTGATGCTGGCTGCATCACCCCACACAGGGCTGTTTTTGCTTATTATAGATACCCAGCAGGGACTCAGTATTTCTCCCTGCATTTAAACCACTCACGCCATAGGGTTTGCACCTCACCCAGTATATGCACTTTGACTTTTGCCCAGTACGGCTCCAATTCGGGGCCGCACGCAGTTATCTTTTTATACGTATACCCTTTTTAAATGTTCGTTTTTTATTATATATGTCTTCTCATTTTTAGCCACTAGATGTCACTATGTAGTCATAATATGGTCATGTCCACTTGTTTTTTTGCATTTTTTATTCACTTGCATCCTCTGAAGTTTTGTGTATGTATGGATGCCTTTGTTGCTTTATGACTTCTGTAGCACGATACTTGTATTCATGCTAATGTGAGCTGCAATCTCTTTCCCAGCCCACCAACGTCACCGCGGGATGACGACCGTGATGACGCTCGGTCAGCTGGACGCCGCCGAACGTGGTGACGTCACTGCTGTGCGCAGGACTCCGGAAACCGGCCCGTGGATGCTCGTGGGGGACGGCTACAGGGAGGGGGTAAGTTAGCGCCTATTTGTTAACATGTCTTATAAATACCCATGCACTTGCACTTTATTCTGTACTTCACCCTGTCTGCATTTTGTCCTGACGACGGGGGTCCGGCCCCCGAAACGTTGACGCCTGTAAGACCACTTATGGAATAAACACGGCCTTTTGATTTCACCAGCATTTGTGAGTCCTCGAGTGCCCATTCATTTCGTCATTGTATTCTGTGGGCAGTTCATTGTGGCTGCCCTCTGCAAGCTGGCACCGGGGCAAGCTACACATCTCAGCTCACTTCAGTCCAGAGTGACGGCCCTTCCGGATTTATATATATATATATATATATATATATATATATATATAGAACAAAGAGTGGGGTACCCTTTCAATGCGCTAGATAAAGTAGATTGGGCAGCACTCTGTCAGTCCCCCCTGTTAGCGGGGGAAGTGGGGAATAGAAGAAAAAAGATAGAAGACAGAGCGCGCCACTATTTTATGGAGATCCACCACCAGAAGGATCAAGAAAATATATCGACAGGTCACTGTACAACAGTATTTAATACAATTAATTTAAAAACAAAGTAAAAACATTTTTGCTTGTATGCAGTCAGTTGGTCGAATCGATATAATCAGGAAAAAACTCCCAAGGCGTTTCGTCAAAAAAAATTACTTCCTCAGGGGTAACTTTCTAGGTGGTGGAGAAAGGCCATATTACTAATTTAGTATATACACAATTAAGTAGTTACTTTTTCAATACTGAGAATGTACATACCCTTAGGTAAATGGATAGTGAATGTAAGTTTTCACTCCGGATAGCGGTCTTACTGACAAACTGTACAAAAGTGTGCAAATGGATCCCTTGGAGATCTTAATGCTGGTATCCAGCTGCAACTATAGCATAATAATAGAGTATACAAAGAAAATAAAATACTGTACTCTATAGCGCCTTCGGATCCGGGAGCAGCCTGAGTTTTTGACTCATCCACTGATACCACAATATTTTCTGCTCAAACTACATAATATTAATAATTAGCCACCATATATAACCAGGAGGAATAACTTTAAGTGGGGGCAGGACGGAGTCTGTGTACAGACCAATTGTTCTAAATATACAGTTTATTCATTGGCACAAAACAGCAAAATAGGTTAAAATTAAAAAAGTGCATTAAGAAAAAAGTGAATAGAAATTGGAGCTGTGTGTCCGTGTCGCTGTACACTTATACAGTGCCCGTGTCAGCAGATTTCCACATACACAATTTTCTTTAATAACTCATGTCGACCTATTCCTGTGTTGACCTTTTTCATGCAGCCTTTTGGATTGTGTCGACCGTTTTCAGCGTCAATTTAAACCAGGTCGATCTTTTTCATATGTAGACCTTTTCACTGCCGACCAAAAGATCTAATTACTGTCGACTTAATGACCCTCACCCCTGGTCACAGCGTCTATAAACTGTTATGTAGGACAGGAGACAAGTTCCGAAAACTAAAATATCATAAATTCCCAAACGTTGGGCAAAAGAAGCAGCCTCTGTGTTTTCCTTCACATGTAGTCATACAGATAGAGTCGGACAACAGGAATAATATGCGCTACATGATAATGTATTTATAGCATTCCTCCCAACTGTCCTGATTACAGTGGTATGGTCCCGCTATTTGGAGCCTGCCCTGATGTCCCTTGAGGGGAGGTGATCATGGCTGCTCTGCTTTGTGGAGCAGCCGGTGATTGCTGGATAGGTGCCGTGCGCAGCAAGGAGAGACGGGGCTGGGTACGCTGGCAAAGAGGATGGAAAACCCGGGGCCTCGATGCCCGGTCCCGCCCCCGTTGCACATAGCCCCGCCCCTTTCCAGGGCCAGCTGCATGCAGGTCCCACTGATCTATTGGTAAAAGTTGGAAGGCATGTTCGATGTTCTGTGTATACAATACATTCCTTTTTCTTTTTTAATAGTAGGATCGGCAGCAATTAGCTGTATGCTCTGGCCTTCGTCTGCGGATCTTCGCCTCCAGTGAAGTGTATGGCCTTTGTCAAACATACATAAAAAAAAAATAAAAAAATGATACCCGATCTATTGTCTGCGGGCAGACGTGATTCTAGTCTGGCTCTAAACACAGATATTTCTCCATTCCCTGGAGAGAAAGAGAGAAATTGGTCTCACACCCCTTGCTGAAACAGGTAAGGATCATATGGTCGACCTAAAGATTGTCGACAGTCATTAGGTCAACATACTGCAAGGTCGACATGGGTCAAGGTCAACAGGTCATTTGGTCCAAAAAAGCATTAGGTCAAAATGGTCTAGCTCAACATGGGGTTTTGTACCTTTTTTTTTACCCGAATGCCGACACAGTCAACATGGACACAGGATTAAGTGCACCGCATCGCCTCGCATGTCTGGCTGTGCTTGGCACTCTATGTTATTCTCCCACCACACCCTAGTGCAGGCGTTCCCAACCACGGTCCTCAAGGCACACCAACAGTACAGGTTTTAATGATATCCAGGCTTGAGCACAGGTGACTTAATTAGTACCTGTGATTTGGATTAATCCATCTGTGCTGAAGCCTGGATATCACTAAAACCTGCACTGTTGGTGTGCCTTGAGGACCGTGGTTGGGAACGCCTGCCCTAGTGGATGGTAGGGCATGAAATTCCGCCTGTCGGCACATGTCGGCTCAAAAACCCCCCCAAAAATCCAGTGAAAAACCCAGTCGACCTAGACCATGTTGACCTAATGACCTGTCGACCTAGACCCATGTCGACTTTGCAGTATGTCGACCTGATGACTGTCGACCATCTGATATCGCTGATACAGGTTAATAAATAGAGGCTATCAATCCGAACGGCCTGTAATTGGTATAGCTATCTCACCCCTGCATTACTATATTAAGTATAAATTGGTAATGGGGGAGGCGCACCCAGGAATATGTATTAGACTTGGAAGCAAAGAAAGATAAAGTATTCCTACAAGGGGCAATCTAGGTTAGCATATATTAATGTTCTGATTAATGTTATAGGTACATTAATAAAGTGACCCAAGAAACAGAGAATTGGCTAAAACATGATGTTTATTGAATCATTTATTAAGGACAGCGAAATATTAAAAACATAAGTGAAAAGTGATAAATGTGAAATAAAGTGCATTAGAAAAAAATTAAAATAAGTCTGTTACGTGTGTGTTATCGGTCATAGCATGTGTGTCTGTCAATTATTGCTCTAATTAGGCAGTCTTGTAAATTCATCAACAAAGGGACATGTGCACGTTTCAAGATGACGGGTGCAGCAAAATTGTTAGGAATAAAGGTGCGTACACACGGGGCAATATGATCGCTGGCAATATATTGCTAGCAATCATATCAGCAATCATATTGCCCAGTGTCCCGTTTTGTGAAAACGGGAGCGCGCACCCGGCGATTTATCGCTGGTGCACACTCCAATCACTGGCAATATGGTCGCTCAGCAACCATATTCCCAGCTATTTCAGCCCCTATCGCCCCCGTGTGTACACAGCATAATCGCCCCCGGATGACGTCAGCGAACCGGGACCAGGGCGGTCTTTTCGTATGGGCTTAATGGGCACTTGCTCTGGGGCCCCAGGTGTATAAGGGCCATACTCTGATAGCTGAGGATCCCCTTTTTCCAGGGATACCAGAATTTATAAAATCGGCCCTGGGGAAATGGAGATATCCAACTTCAAAGCAGCAGTCCACATCTGACCTGTTAATTGCACTTCCCAGTCAGAATTCTCAGGTTCTCTCTGACTTAAGGTGCCCATACACGTCTCGATGCGGGCGTGCATTTTGAGCTTAAATAGCACGCATCGCATTCATCCTTGTACATGCGTTGTGCATACAATGCGATGAAAAGCAAGTACAAAAAGTATGTGCAGCACATACTTTTCTCTTTCAATGGTCCTGGTGACACAGCTTCACATTGGGATGTAGGAGGGTCCGCAGGAGCCAGGCACCTATCCTAAAGCTTTTGGAGGGTAGGCTCCTCCCCTACTGCATCCCAGACTCCTCAGTTCGTGTTAGGTGCCCACTGGAGTGGGTGCTATTCTAAAGGGCTGCCGGAGCAGCCGAAGGAGTAGAGTTAGTTAGGGTTTTTATTATTTTATTAACTTTTACACTAGCTAGGTAGGCACAGTGTGAGGATTCTCATTAGTGAATCCTCACACTGCTAGCACAGCAGGAGCTGACAGAAGCGCGTCCTGTCAGCTCACTGTGCACAGGGGAGACGCTGCCTGGCCTCCCTGTGCAGCGCTTACAGCTTCTTTTAAGAAGCTACGAAAACTCCACAGAATGATACTGAGCGCTGATTACCTATTCTACCGACTGTCCAGGATACACAACCAGTGTCCAACATACAAATTCTCAGTTGAAGTAAAAAAAATTGTGACATCTAGTGGTGCGAATAGGAACTGCAGGCAATCATCCCGATCATCCCTTTTTGTGATCATCCTTTTAGTACATCCGCAAATGGTGCCCTGCATACACAAATACATCCACTATAACCACAAACCCTAGCATACTACACATCCTATACATAGCAAGTCTACCACATACCGACATCCTAAAAAAGAAACCTCCTCTATTACCCATAACGCCCAGCATAAACACACAACAGCGCACATATACCTGTACCACAGCCGCACAGCATCTGCCATGAGCCTGACGTCTGCCTTGTGTCCCGTGTCCTCGGCTCCTGCAGCAGGAGGTGCTGGGTCGTCCTCTGCTCCGCCTGTTGTGCTGTTCTGGGTCGGCCTCTGCTTCCACCCCCGGCTCCAATCAGGCTGGGGATCCTCCTCTATCCTCTCCTCCGCTGGGCTGTCACCTGTCCTCTGAGCAGCTCCTGTCCTTGATGTTACATCGTGTTCTTAACTTACTTTCGGGCAGGCATCTCTAGGGGCAGCTCCGCACCACTGAGGGGGCTTCTACAGGTCTCCAGCTAGGGGTCCTTTGCATGTCCTCCAGTCCTGGTTCCTCGAGAGCGGGTGTCCTCCACGGTGCCTGCGCACCTTGGTCTCCACTTGCTGCGTCCTCTATCTTCTTCGGAGCAACTTCAGGAGAATCCTCCGGCTGGGTGTGCTCCCAGGTAATTTACCCCCTCAGCACCTTCTTCCTTGAGGTTCTAGTCTTCACCCTCTCGGCTCCTCCACAGGCAGGCACTATGTAGGACACCTCGGCAGCACACATCATTCTGTTCTCTCCGGGTTTGGGGCTCCTCCTGTGGTTGGCAGCTAGTGGGGGCAGCGCGGTTCCCTTCCCTCTGGCAGGTGGCAGCAGTAGGGGACTTGGAGGAGCCTGGCTCTCCTGGCGCCATTCCTGGTCTCACAGCTGCGCAGCCTCCGCTCCTTACAGGTCAGCAGCTCACAGCACTGCACAGGCCCTTGTCCTCTCCAGGGATCACCCTTCCCGGTGCCGGCTCTCTCTGTTGTGGGTTATGCATCGCTGCAGGACCGCCTCTGATCCCCCTGCCCTACCTCTCTATAGTCCCTGTCACTGGCTCACCCGCCATATCCTGTACTGGCTGTATCATATATTTTTATATTTCTTTATACTCAAAGGCTATATATCCCCCTTCCCACACAGATTTAAGTTGCGACTATTTGACACAGTGGCTGCCTTGATAAAGGTACCAGCGGGGACCGAAACGTCAGATGATCTCTCTTGCAGAAAATAAACTTTGGATTACCTCCTGGTTGTACCTCCATTGAACTACAGACTGGTGAGTGCTGTTTATTCCCCCAGTGGGGGTTCTTTCTGGTATCTATCTATCTATCTAAGGAATTATCCAAGCAGGCAGCGGCACTCCGTGGGCTTAACAATGTGTTTATTGGAGGTGACCGACGTTTCGGGGACTGGATACCCCTTTGTCAAGGTGTACAACGCGTGCGGGTGACACAGCAAACATTTAAATACATACAGCATGTGCATACTCACCATTCCCGTACGTGGAGCGTCCCGGTTGCCTCCAGTGCGGCTTCCGGTGCGGGCGGATGTCAGTGGGCGGAGCCTCACTGCATCATCACGCTCCCCTCTGTTGTAGATGGGTTGCTATGGTGACCAATGTTCCCTCTAATTTTACAAAAGCTGTGTGCGGCTAAAGATTTTGGCTGTGCAACTTTGGAATGAAATTAAAATTTTTGTGCGTCACTAATATATAACTGGAAAATGACGTTCAGCATTTGTGTTAACTTTACTTCAAAATGATATTAAACATTTAAACATTCAAAATACAGTACACAATGTAGTTAATGGGTGAAACACACATTAATTGAGTCCACAACTGCAAAAAGGGACCACTGCTGCTTTGTGCGCTCAGTTGTAATGTCTGTGCGCACGCTCGTCAAGGTGTGTGCGCGCGCACGTGCGCACAGCTTAGAGGGAACACTGATGGTGACCCCACCGTATCGCCCACTTCTGTATGACAACCTCCGCTCCAGGATCCGGGTTTGGCTTCTGCCTATAACAACACATAAATGGCACACAAATAACCTACATTAAAACAGTAAAACAATGTTAAAAAATGGTGCAAGTTTGAAGTGTAAATTTCAGATGCCACGGGACTACTGCCCGAGCAATGTTTAAGAAGTGATGTGAAGGAGATGTCACCGCATCTAGCGTGACAATTGTATGGTGTTAACACAGGGATCCGGACGGGTGTGTTACATATGGATCTCTGTATACAATAATAACATGGTCAAACTGATCGCTAAGAGAGAGAGAGAGGGTGGAGAGAGAGAGGGTAGAGAGAGAGAGAGAGAGAGGGTGGAGAGAGGGTGAGGCGAGAGAGAGAGGGTGGAGAGAGAGGGTGAGGCGAGAGAGAGAGAGGGTGAGGCGAGAGAGAGAGAGAGAGAGAGGGTGAGGCGAGAGAGAGAGAGAGGGTGAGGCGAGAGAGAGAGAGAGTGAGGCGAGAGGGTGAGGCGAGAGAGAGAGAGAGAGTGAGGCGAGAGAGAGAGGGTGAGGCGAGAGAGAGAGGGTGAGGCGAGAGAGAGAGAGGGTGAGGCGAGAGAGAGAGAGGGTGAGGCGAGAGAGAGAGAGGGTGAGGCGAGAGAGAGAGAGAGGGGGGGTGAGGCGAGAGAGAGAGGGTGAGGCGAGAGAGAGAGAGGGTGAGGCGAGAGAGAGAGTGGAGAGAGAGAGAGAGAGAGGGTGGAGAGAGGGAGAGAGGGTGGAGGGTGGAGAGAGAGAGGGTGGAGAGAGAGAGAGAGAGAGGGTGGAGAGAGAGAGGGTGGAGAGAGAGAGAGAGGGTGGAGAGAGAGAGAGAGAGGGTGGAGAGAGAGAGAGGGTGGAGAGAGAGAAAAGGAGAGGGGGTGTGGAGGAGGGGAAGTGAAGGAGAGGAGGGGGGAGTGGAGGAGCAGAGAAGGGGAGGGGGTGCGGAGTATAGGAGGTGAGCAGGAGGGAAGCGAGAGGAGGAGGGGAAGCAGAAGAGGAAGGGGAGCTGAGGAGTGAGAGGAAAGAAGAAAGGAAAGTAGGGGAGGGGGTGAGGAGTATTGGAAGCAAAAGAAAGGAGGGGGAAACAGGAAAGGAGGAGGGGGAGCGGAGGAGGTGGTTGGGGAGCTGAGGAGGAGGGGAGAACAGAGAGCAGGAGCAGACAAGAAGAGGGGGAGAGGAGGAGGAGAGGAGGCATGGAGGAGGTGCAGAGAAGGGAGCGCAGTGCAAGCTGGTGCTGGGTACCTCCTGTGACAATCAGCAGCGATGGTAGCGATGATTTTGCTGCCCCTGCTCCTGGGCAGACTGGGTCTGCTGCACTTTCTCTTCTTCTGTGCTAGTCATCTCTTCCTGCTCCATCTCCCCGGCGCTGGGTCTTCTCTTCCTGTACCCCAGCACAGGTTCACTGGCAGTCAGAGAGAGAAAAGTGTGGGGAAATTGGTGAGGAGAGCAAAAGAGGGGAAAGGGAGAGCTGGGGAGAGGAGGAGGGGAAGGAGGAGAGGAGGAGAGGGATCAGAGAAGAAGGAGCAAAGGAGTGGAGGAGGGGGATCAGAGAAGGAGCAAAGGAGTGGAGGAGGAGAGAAGCGGACATGTAGAGAAGTAGCACAGAAGGCACTGTGTACCTCTTGTCATTGGTGCTGCATGGTACATGATCAGCAGCGATTGAAATGCTCCTCCTCCTCCGACGAAAAGTGGTGGGGAGGAGAGAGAGAAGGGGAGCAGAGAAGAGGAGGAGGGAGAGGAGTAAGAGGAGGGGGAGCAGAGTAGAGGAGGAGAGGAGAAGGGAGAGCAGGAGAAGAGGAGAGGGGTGAGGGGGAGGGGGAGAGGAAGAGAGGGGAAGCGGAGAAGTGAGAGAAGGGGAGGGGGTGCGGAGGAGATGAGGTGAGCAGGAGGGAAGCAAAGGAGAGGAGGAGGAGGGGTAGTGGAGGAGGGAAAGAGATGTGGTAGCTGAGGAGAAGAGGAGCGGAGACAAGGAGAAGGGAAAGCAGGGGAGGGGTGAAGAGGATTGGAAGCAGAAGAAAGGAGGGGAAGCAGAGGAAAGGAGGAGCAGAGGAGAGGAGGAGCGGAGGAAGGGAAGCTGAAGAGAGGTTGTGGGGGCGGAGAGGGGGGGAGGAGAGGAGAGGAGGAGGGAGCGGAGGATGGAGAGTAGATGAGGAGGAGGTGGGGGAGCTAAGGGAAGGAGTAGGAGGAGTTATGAGGCTGCTGATCCCTGTGTGTGGTTATATATCTCTTATATATTTGGCTACATCTGTCACTCAAAGTGTGTCTGGAGCTATAACGCTGGGTGGAGCCTCTGACTCACATGATTGACTCACATGACAGAGAACCAGCCCAGTGAGCCCACAGACAGTGCCAGACACCCTCTGCCTCTCCATGTTACACAGCAAAGACACAACTACTCACCAGACACACCAGGTGAGCGCCCCACACCTCTATACCTCCCAACATGACCCTCTCCAGGAGGGACAGAATGCTCTGTTTGTGGACTTCCATCTTAATTTATGATTGTCATCACCTGTCATTTTAAACAGGGTACTTGACAAGAAAGGTGTTTAAGCACAGGTGATGGTAATCCATAAATTAAGAAGAAAGTCCAGAAACAGAGCAATGTGTCCCTCCTGGAGAGGGTCATGTTGGGTATGCACCTCCCCCCCCCCCCCCCCCCCCATTCACGGCATCCCCACGATTAAATGGCACATGCAAAACACTGACATGGCTATGGTCGACAATGAAAAAGGTTGACAAGATTTATTTTTCACTTTTTCAATGTTTTCATATTCATTCTCATGTGTCGACATGGACACCAATGAAGTGCCACACTTATGTCAACATTTACATGTGTTGACCTTTCTGTGTTGATTTTTTCTTGTGGCGATTCGCAGCACACCCGGTGACTCCCACGATCCCCCCTCCCACGATTCGCGACAACCCCCCGGGCCCCCCCTCCCACGGTTCACGGTGCCACGATTCGCGGCACCCACCCCCCCCCCCCGCAATTCACGGCATCCACCCACGACCCCTCCTCCCGTGATTCGCGGACACCCCTCACCTCCTCCCTCCCCCCCACCCCCGCGCGCGATTCACGGCAACCCCAGGATTAAATGGCACATGCAAAACACTGGCACGGCTATGGTCGACAATGAAAAAGGTTGACATGAGTTTTTGAAGATTTATTTTTCTTTTTTTTGAATGTTTTCATATTCATTCTCATGTGTCGACATGGACACCGATGAAGTGCCACATGTGTTGAACTTTCTGTGTTGATTTTTTCTTGTAGCAATTTTTTTCCAGTGACAACTATGAACTATGTGCACGTCCACCTACACATCATCAACCAATTCTTTGTATAATATATAACACCTGTTCTGTTTCACTGTAGGTGTTTTAAGTCAGACCTTTACCTGCTACTATTACTGTTTATGTAAATGCATTCTGAATGACAGCAACATCCTACCATCCTTCTACAAGAATATATAACCAACTAGGTGAATTATCGCGCCCCGTGCCCCCCCCCCCCTCCCGCAATTCACGGACCCCCCGATCACTACCCAGCCTCCTGTTTTCCTGTGTCGTGACCTCCGCCAGTGGGGAGCCGCTGACTCAGAAACACCCTACTATACTATTGAACACACACACCTAAACAACATGCACACACAGCCCCCCCCCCCCACACACACCCACAAATGTCACTGTACCATCCACACTATCAATGTACATCTTACTCTGTAACCGCTTTTTAATTAAACAAAACAAGACACACCCCCTTCCACATCATATGCTCTCTATTTAACACATTTCACCTATAACTCAAGTTGCAATGCAGGCCATCTTTCATACAATTCTAACCATCTTTCTCATATACAAATGTTCACAAATTAAGGGGGCGCAGCCCCTTACGACGGTGTGATGAGCGCCCGTAGGGCGCGATGAATCACCTAGTATATATATATATAATCCTTGTCTATATGACAAATGGATGGCCACCCACGGGGGTAATTATCAATGGTGTGATCAGTGAAAAACCTGTCCTTGATGGTATAGAATTATAAACAGTGAGCCATCGATGGTTTGCACCAATTGATGGTTGTCCCTTCTGTAGGGAAGAACACCTACTTCCCCCACCATTTTTGACTAACTAGTGTCTTCCCCTTGTTTCTCCTTCCATTCCTCTAATCGTAAAAAGTAATATGTATTTGGTTGTTAACCATCGATGGCTGATGGTTCTCTGCCATCTTTTGCAGAGTCCTTAGCTTAGCACTGCCCCCAATGGGCCGCATCTACCAACAGCAGCTCTCTAGCATCACAAACCATCGATGTTTTGCCTATTTGTAATGTACTTTGTATTGGTAGCTTTGGATCCCTTGGTGCAGCATATAAATAAAGGATGATAATAATAATGCAGCCCATCGATCGCCAACCTTAGCAACGTATGTTTGCGCACGTGTGTGTGGGAATACATACTACAATCTCTACCCCAACTACACGATTAGAATCAGCCTCCTGACATCGCTTACCTGCCCGATGCATCTGGAAGCTTAGTGGATTAACTAGCGCACCTTACTAAGCGCACACAGGTATAGTTCATTACCTGCGTTACAATTGCTGGGGTCTTTATATTATTTATTGACTACTAATTATCTAGCACAATTCTATAGTTATTCTCTAAAGCTGGGTACACAACGCAACAATCCTTATAAAGCGATGGGCCGCTCCGATGTATCACACCTGCGTGCACACTGAACGTCACGGTGTTGTGCCATATAATGTAACATATGTATAATTCAGCTGCACAGTATGAATAAGGGTCCCTAGAGGATGAGGTGGGTCCACTGCGGGGTTCCCTCTGTACCCCTAGAGGCCAGTGCAACCCTAGTCCCTTCTAAGGTGCAGCATCCCAAATGGGACAATGCGACCACGCGGCTTATCAAACTATGATTTGGGAACAGTGTATGACAAATCGAGTAGTGCGTGCACTAGGTTAGTACAATGGGTTACCTTGGTGAGTGATTTAGGAATACATTCTGTTTCTAGGGCTGGGCTGCCTGCTAGATAGGCTGTATGCCCGCCCTTGTCTGTGAGGATTGGACACATGTACACATGACCTGTGATTGACAGAGGAGCCAATCCGCGTGTGCCGCCTCCCAGCTGCCCCGTCTTCCAGATCACAGGACAGTGGACGCGTACTTCCGGGAGCTGCGCCGCCTGGACCACAGGAGGAGACTGGTCAGCCCTGCAGCGCTGCCCTGGTGTGGACCGTCTGGTGGTGAGTACAGTCAGACTGCTGCATGATGTCGCCGGCTACCCCCGCTGCCACCATGTCCTGACTGCCTCTCCTTCCTCCACCCTCCCACGCTGCTGCCTCGGCCTCCCGTTTACTGCTGCACCAGCCGCCCTCCTCCATTTCTACATACAGTATAAGGGTGACATTTTGATGGCTTACAATTTAAGGGGCTGTTGTGATGAAAGACAGTGTGGGGCTGGTGCGATGGTGACAGTGTGGGGCTGTTGCAATGGGGAGACTACAGTGCGGGCTGGAGCAATGGGGAGACTACAGTGTGGAGCAGGTGCAATGGGGAGACTACAGTGTGGGGCTGGTGTGATGGGGACAGTGTGGGGCTGGTGTGATGGGAGACTACAGTGTGGGGCTGGTGCGATGGGGACAGTGTGGGGCTGCTGCGATGGGGGACAGTGTGGGGTAGGTGCAATGGGGTTAGGTTTTTTTTCCTTGAAATGCCGCCTGCCACCGCTGGGAATAAAGAATAATCCACGTGGCATTATGTGAATTTTGGCTCAATCCGCGTGGCATTATGTGAATTTTGGCTCAATACGTTTGGCATAATGTGTAAGGGGCAAGTATAATGGGGTCTATTATTTTGTTGCAGAATGTGTAGAAGTGGTATATGGTGTGGAACACTACACAAGGCCAATTTTGAGTGTCCACACCCTCTTTTCCTGAGCGCTCGCGCACAACTGTGTTGACACTATTGACACCAAGGTGGGCCTGTGTACTTTAAATGCCAGGACCTATTTTTAATCCCCTTCCCGCCCTTTATCTGCTCTCTGAGCGTGCACACTGGCACCATCTCTTTGCAAGTTTTTGAACAGGATTCTCCTAAACTCACTATGCCGCTATTTTTACATACTGTTGTAGACCAGCATTTTTTTTTTTTTTAAATATGGATGTTTTCCTCCTCTTCCCTCCCCTTCAGGATGCTACTAAAACCTTGCTGCCACTGAGGACCCCCAGGACGTTGCTCAGGACACCGCCCAACATAGACGGGAAGGATACAGGCGGGGAGACAGCTGCCCCAACTCCGCCCCCAGGGCACTGCGGCAGAGAACACAGCCCAACGCTGCTAGGAACGACGCTGAGGAGGAGAGAGGTGCCCTATCCGACAGATGCTGCAGTACCCCCACCTGCGACCGATTCTATGTGAGTGCACTCTTCGGTCACGACTGGCGAAGAGTATGTCTTGGGGGGGGGGGGGGAGCGAAGAAGGGGAGAGGAGGTGCAAGATTAATCTGCTTTGGGCTAAGGGAAGAGGTGTGGCATGATGCTAGGTGGTGGGTTGTGATTACATGTAATGGGCATTAAGGGGTTTAGCAGTGGTGTCAAACTCATGGCCCTCCAGCTGTTGTGGAACTACACTTCCCAGCATGCCCTACCACAGATTTTAGCGATCCATTATATAAAATCTGTGGCAGGGCATGTAGGGATGTGTACTTCCACAACAGCTGTAGGGCCGTGACTTTGACACCACTGGGTTAAGGGATACTTTTTAAATATGTTATAGGTACACGGTAACATCATAATGTCCCCCCTTCTGTTATTTTGTTTGTTTAAAATAAAATTGATGGCGCCATCTGTGTGTGTGTATACGTATATGTGTGTATATATTTGCTCCCTTACAACCGTGGCAAGCGCAGCGAGCCCGCAAGGGGGGACGATCCACGTCCCCCCCCTTGTCGGGATTTTGAACGCCGGGATTCCGGCGTCGGGATTTCATACTGAATCCTCGCTCCCTTACCACCTCCTTCTCTTCCGATTCCCCTCCTCTGCTTCTTTCCTCCTTTCCTATGCTTCCCTCCTCCGCACCCCCTCTCCCCCTCCACTGCTCTTCTGCTCTCCCTTCTAACTCTTCCTCTACTCTGCTCCCCATCCTCCTCTGCCCCCCCTCCTCCTCACCTCCACTCCTCCTCAGCTCCTTCTTCTCTGATCCCCCTCCTCTCCTCCACTTCCCCCTCCTCCACAACCCCTATCTTCCTCTCCCCTGCTCTCTCTTTCCCCTCTATCTCTCTCCTGCTCACCAATTTCCCCACACTTCTCTATCTCTCTTTCAGACTGCCGGTGACCTCGTGCTGGGGTGCAGGAAGAGAAGAGAGGGGGGGGAGAAAGAGAGAGAGAGAGAGGGGGGGAGAGAGGGGAGAGGGGGAGAGAGGGGGAGGGGGAGAGAGAGAGGGGGGAGAGGGGGAGAGAGAGAGGGGGGAGAGGGGGAGAGAGGGGGAGGGGAGAGAGAGAGAGGGGGGAGAGAGAGGGGGAGAGAGGGAGAGAGAGAGGGGAAGAGGGAGTGAGTTGTGGGGAAATTGGTGAGGAGGAGAGAGATAGAGGGGAAAGAGAGAACAGGGGAGAGGAGGGGGATAAGGGAAGAAGGAGCGGAGGAGTGGAAGAGGAGAGGGGGCAAAGGAGCGGAAGAGGGAGAGGGAGCAGAATAGAGGAAGCGGAGGAGGAGGGGAAGCAGAGGAGAGGAGGGGGATCGGAGGATGGAGAGTAGATGAGAAGGTGGTGGGGGAGCTGAGGAAAGGAGGAGGAGGAGGAGAGAAGAAGGAAGAGCAGGAGCAGAGGAGGGAAAGTGAAGGAGAGGAGAAGGGGGAGCAGAGGAGAGGGGGTGAGGAGGCAATGGGGAGACTACAGTGTGGGGCTGGTGTGATGGGAGACTACAGTGTGGGGCTGGTGTGATGGAGAGACTACAGTGTGGGGGCTGGTGTGATGGGAGACTACAGTGTGGGGCTGGTGCGATGGGGGACAGTGTGGGGTAGGTGCAATGGGGTTAGGTTTTTTTTCCTTGAAATGCCGCCTGCCACCGCTGGGAATAAAGAATAATCCGCGTGGCATTATGTGAATTTTGGCTCAATCCGCGTGGCATTATGTGAATTTTGGCTCAATACGTTTGGCATAATGTGTAAGGGGCAAGTATAATGGGGTCTATTATTTTGTTGCAGAATGTGTAGAAGTGGTATATGGTGTGGAACACTACACAAGGCCAATTTTGAGTGTCCACACCCTCTTTTCCTGAGCGCTCGCGCACAAATGTGTTGACACTATTGACACCAAGGTGGGCCTGTGTACTTTAAATGCCAGGACCTATTTTTAATCCCCTTCCCGCCCTTTATCTGCTCTCTGAGCGTGCACACTGGCACCATCTCTTTGCAAGTTTT